>NW_025049022.1:0-34423 GCF_019279795.1 Protopterus annectens | reverse complement strand
TGCCCTTTGGGAACACCGGGACCGCAGACACAGCCCCACACCAATGCCAAGACCTGCACAGCAACAAAAAATCGGAGGAGAAATAAACTCAGCCTGCCCCAGTAGGAAAATGGAGGTGTGCCCAGTATGCGAGGCTTTCGCGGCCAAAGAGGCAATGCATAGCACATGCACTACTGACACAGTAGGAGACCCGAATGACACCTCTCTCTGACTTCGCACGCGCCATATAGTAAAGGGATGCCAAACATGACACTACCTGTGCTCAACCATGTATGTAAGGAGTGTACTATAATGCATCCAACATAGAGCAGCCCTCCAGCACCATCTGCAAGTCTGGCTCACACCTCAAGGTAGAAGTCAAGCAACCTAGTAATGTGCCAAATGGGTAGAATATGTCATTACCTGTAGCAGCTTCTTATATGGTATGGATGTATGTGAGCATGCAAAGGGGTGGGTGGCTGAATGTTATGGCAGCAGACATGGTAAACAGCACCCATAGTGGTACCATGAGCATCTGTAGCTTACATACTGGAACACCACCATAGTAGCCAGTAATACCACAGGGTGACAAAACCCACTGCAGGAGGAAATAATGCTGGGCGGCATGTGTCCATATGACCCCACACACATGCCAGTCAGGGGCCGGTTCACATACCAACAACAGTCTCAGCCAGCAAGAAGGTGTAGACAAAACCCAAACAGAGCCTGTGCCATGGCCCTGAATGATGGCTATGGTTAACTTCTCCCCAGGCCACTACACAGACTGAGCACACAGCAGGAGGCGAGCGAGGTGGGATGTTAGTTCTGAAGGGTAGGAAGTCAGACAGCCAATGTGTAGGGCAGCCCAAAGGAAGCACCACGATCTGTAGTACACTGGTATGCTTCTAGTCAGCATGGTAGTTAGCAATACAGAATGAAATGGAGTACCTGACATACCAGTACAGTCATAGCAAATGTGTACAAGTGTCACGTGTGCCTCCCACATCCTACATAGTAATGTAATAACAGTCATGTGTGCCCCCTCCAACCCTGTGTAGAAATGTAGAAATAGACAGGTGTGCCCCCCCCATGTAGTAATGTAATAACAGTCAGGTGTGCCCCCCCAATCCTGTGTAGAAATGTAGACATAGTTGGCTGAGCCCCCTCCCCATCCTATGCAGACATGTAGGAACAGTCACTGCCGAATGCTTGATGGATACACTACAGAAACAGCATGTCACCTGTCAGTGTACAACACCAAGGTCAGCACTGCAGTACAAACCACCTGGACTCGATCCACACATTAAATACAGAAGGCCATATTGGCATGCTCCCACACTTAGAGAAATGAAGGCAATGTCTGTCAACAACATACTGAAAGGTCATACTCACACACTTAAACAAATGAAGGCCATGTCTGCAAACACCAGTGGACCAGACATATCTGGCAGTTGCAGTTGTTAGTGCAGACACTTGTCAGTATGCACCACGCATGCCTTGTACACACAGTGGCTAGGAATACAGACATATATATATAAGGACAACACACTATAATAAGCCAAAGGTAGATGTACAGAGATGTGTGGAAGAGGGTGACTGTGACAAGGAGCCATCCAGGCCTCTCCCACCCAGCACACAGCCAAAGGGCCCCAAACAATGAGGTTCAGATGTCACTCACTGCAGATACTAGCCACCAGTATATGTCAGCATTACAGACTATTGGTGCACATGCCAGCTGTGAAACATGACTGTACAAGGAAGTAGTCATCTAGCAGTTGAATACACGTACCTGTGGAATATGACCCTGTGTGTGCCCACATATGTCGTGTCAACCTCTAGATGAATGGGTTATGGCCCATTCACACACAGTGCCCTCACCATAGCCCTATTATGACAAGCCTGCTGAGGTCATCCACTGTGAAATACACCCTTGGGAGAGTTATAGCCCAGTAATCTCCGTCACGCATACCATAACATTGTACTGCTGTAGTGTGATAAACTAGTTAGGTAGGTGTTCAATTGCCAGACATGGCAACTGTGTGTGTGTGTCTGTCTGTGTAGAGAGCAATGTGTTTTAGGCTAGTCACGCTCCCTGCAATTCAAATGCTCAACCTTTGCAAGGCTGCTGATGTCATCCACCTAGTAATACATCTCTGGGAAGCTGTAACCCAATAATCTCCATAGCGCATCCTGTAACTGCGGACTGCTGTAGTGTGATAAACTTGTTAGACAGGAGTACAATTCCCAGGCATGGCAACTGTATTTGTGTGTGTCTGTCTGTGTAGAGAGCATGGGTTCATAGGTTCATAGGTTCATACTAGGCTATCTGCCCCAAGGCATTTATAAACCTAGCCAGAGTGTGTTTGGCTTTCGCCACCCATTTTAAATTAATTTTGCTATGCCCTTTTTCGAGGTTAGTATACTGTGCCTCTGTCTAACAGTGACACAGAAGTGATACCAGGGTAAACCCTCACGATCTCCCATCCACTCATCAAGATTCCTTTTGAAGAGAGTCAATGAGGGACTCTGCCTAACCTGGACTGGGATTTTATTCCAGAGTGAAGGGAGCCTCTGGGTTATGAATCTGTCCCTCCAGCATGTCCTATTTATTTCAGTGCTGAGATTCAAGTTTTTCAGGCACGTAGCTCGATGGGATTTGGATTTTCTGAGGTGCAGCATGTCCATTAATTCCGGGTTGGACATGGCTTTATACATCAGGCACAGATCGCCTCTGAGCAGGTGGTATGCCACTGAGCAGAGCTAGAGTTTCTTTAACCTGGCAGCATATGGCATCTGTTTGAGCCCTTTGATCCTCTTGGTGAGGTACTTTTGGGTTCTTTCCAGTTGCTGCAGGTGTCTGGTAAGGTACATCCCAAAAGGGGCATTGTACTCAATTATGGGCCTGATGAGGGATGAGTAAAGAGGTACGATGACCTCCCCAGATATGGATGTGAATCCCTTCATGATTAGGTGGGCTATATAAAATGTTTTTCTAACCACTTTGGCCACGTGGTTGCCAAATGAGAGATTGCTATCAACTTGGGAGCCCAGAGTCCTAATTACTTCTTCCATACTTAATGGATTACCACCTATGTGTGGTAATTTGTGAGCACTTTTGTTTTGCCAAAGGGATGACTATACACTTTTGGCATTTAGCTTGAGCCATGGCTCTGGCACCAGTTGTCTGTTTCTATGAGGCCCTTTTGGAGGATGCTTGTGCCGGCTGGAGAGTCGATTATGGCACAGTTTGCAGTCATCTGCGAACTTGGTCAGCCCTGATCCTTCCATGTTGGCCTGTACCTCGAAATATATACCAAACAAGAGAGGTCCCAGGACTGAGCCTTGTGGGATGCCACTTGTAACTGGTTTGGAGTCTGACATGGCTCCAACAATTCTAACCATGTGGGTTCTGTCCTTGAGCCAGTTTGCAGCCCATCTAGTGACATAGGGATTTATATTTAAGCTGGTGAGCTTATCTATAATGCCAGTGGGGTATTGTATCGAAGGCTTTTGTGTGAGGTCCAGGTAGGCTGTGTGGACCACCTTCCCCTCGTCAATGGCCTTGGTGACTGTTTCAAAGAAATCGACCAGGTTTAAGAGGCAGGATCTGCCCTTAACAAAGCAGAACTGGGTAGGATCCAGTGTCTGTAGGTCCCCAATATCTTTATTTATGAGGTCCATGATGATCCTTTCCATAGCTTGGCAGACCAAGCTAGTCAGGCTTATGGGGCAATAGTTTCCAGGATACGTTGAGGCACCACCTTTGTGGAGAGGGACCACTGTTGCTGTACACCACACTTTGGGTACATATCCTGTAGTAAGGCTGAGATTGAACAGTAGTTTTATGTTTGGGTTTAGCTCTTCTTGGAGTTTATGTAGGACACAGCCCGGGACACCGTCTGGTCCCATTGATGCTGTGTTTTGCTTTGGAGAGGCGGCTCTTACCTGAGCATCTGAGATGTCAGGGGGGCAGCACTCTGCTGGGATAGATATTTGCCCTTTTGGTGGGGGGGGAGAAGTTTGCGCTGAACCTGTCAGCTAGGATGTTGGCAATGTCTGTGGGTTCGGTGTATTTTTTGTCATTTTGGACTAATTCTGAGCATATCTAGGAATTCCCACCCAGGTTCCTAACATAACTAAAGAAAGCCTTGTGATTATCCTTAGTGTCCTGTGCAATCTTTCTCTCAAAGCTGGCCTTTGGAGGATTGGGTCTTGGTTTTATTTGGGATTGCATGATCCATGCATTCCTGAAGGTGTTCATAGAATGCGTTTATAAAGGATTCTGCAGTCTGGGCCGTATTTTCCACAGGCCCGGGGGCTTTGAAGGATTCCACCTCGGTTTTGAGGAGTGTGAAATTTGCTTTAGAGAAGTTTTTCACTGTGGTTTTCTGGGCATGGGGTGGGGCCGGGATGTGAATATCCAGTGAGATTAGTTTATGGTCTGATCTTACCAGTGAGGGATACACTTCTGGTCTGGAGCATAGAGTCCCCATGTTGGTGATGATCAGGTCAGTATGTTTTCCCTCTTGTGGGAGTGGTAACAAGTTGTTCCATAGCATTTGAGTTTATAAATTCTAGGAACCTTTGGGCTAGGGTGTTGGAGCTAGAGTAATGCTCCCAATCTATGTTTGGGTAGTTGAAGTTAAGCCCAATATAATGGTGTTTGGAGAGACCTTCATATTTTCCAGTGTTCTCAGGAAGGCCGAGTGGAGTTCCTGGGTTTGGGAGGGTGGTCTGTAGCAGGCTATAAACTGGAAGGCAGCTTTACCCACTGTTAGTTGCACATGGATAGTCTCTGATGCTTAGGTGCTGTGCCACCAACCTGGAGGTGTGGGTATCTTTGGCGAATATTGGTACTCCCCTCCTTTTATGGATTCGGGTCCAAGTTTTGGGGCCGAAAAGCATGGTATGAGGTATAACCTGGTAGTGCTGGGGTGCTCTCGGGAGCCTTGAAACAGGTTTCTGTTACTGCATAGATATCGATGTTCTCCATGCTAAGGAGAGTTTTGAGTGCATGCATCTTGAGGTTTAGACTTCTGGCCTTGAGTAGCATTACTTTTAGTTTCTTATCCCTTGTGATACCTATGGAGGTGGGTTTGTCTTTTGAGCCTTGCCTAAAAAAGGCACTATGGGGGTGGCAAGAGCCTTTGCCAATATCTGAAAGCTCAGGGGTGACAGGTGCAAGCCGTCCCTAGCGAAGCATCGTGGCTTGTCGAGCATGTCATCCCAGGCTGACAGGCATTGGATCCCCTTTGAATGACACCAATACTTAAGCCAATTGTTGAAACTGATCATCTTGTCTTCATATTGTGACATCATTCTTGGTGAGGGTAAGATGCTACTCAAGGTCAGGGTCATACCGGCCTGGGCTACATGCTCAGAGTGCTCCTCTATGTCTCTTTTCATGTAGTCCAGGGAGGAACGTCTTAGGTCATTCACACCAGCATGGACAATGACTGAGTCATATTTGTACTTGCCTTGGAGTGACCTGAGTGCTTGTGTTATGTGCCGGATCCTAGCGCCCAACAGGCAGCTCACAGTGACCTTCTCCTTGTTCAGCCTGGTGAGCAGGACGTCAGTGTGCCTGATGATAGAGTCACCTATTACAAGTGTATCAGGTGTGTTGTTTAGCCTTAAGGGCTGTGACTGTTCGGCACACTGGCTTTGTGAGCTATGTGTTGCACGTGTTTTGTTTTGGGGTAGTGGTTGCTTGGGTGTCTGCTTTGGAGGTCTCTGCTGCTTAGGCAGATTTTTATTTAGAGCCTCCGAGTATGTTTTTTTGTGTTTATGTGTTTGGTTTGCTGTCGTGGTAGGTCTTTGTGAGACTGGAATTGTAGTGAGTGGGGTTTCCTTCTCCTCCTGGCTGGTTACACCAGTACTGAGTTGAGAGAGCTTAGCCTCCAGTTTGGCTATATGGTTGCATCTCTCACATGTGTTGGAATTTGTTGGGAGGAGGACAGGGTTGTCTGTGTACATGAGGCAGTTGTAACATTGCCTCAAGATTCCCAGATTCACCAGCTGGACCGGAGAGGAGATTGACAACTGACCTTTGGACATGCTAGAGAGCAATGCTTTTTAGGCTAGTCACACTCCCTACAATTCAAATGCTCAACTTTGGCAAGGCTGCTGATATAATCCACCTAGTAGTACACCTCTGGGAAGCTGTAGCCCAGTAATCTCCATAGCGCATCCTGTAAATGTGTACTCCTGTAGTGTGATAAACTAGTTAGGTAGGAGTTCTATTTCCAGGCATGGCAAGTGTGTATGTTCCTTTGTCAGTGTAGGGAGCAATGCTTTTGAGTCCATTCTCAGACACTACAACCTCCATTGGTCCACTTTGGCAAGTGTGCCGTAGTCATCAACTGTGAAATACACCTTTGGGGAAAAGCTAGGCCAGTAATTTCTGTGGCATATTCCATAATTTTGTATTGCTATAGTGTGATAAACTAGTTAAGTAGGAGTTCTAACCCCAGCATTGCCAACTGTGTGTTTGTATCTGACTGACTCTGTCTGTGTAGCAGACAAAGATAGTGTGTTTCTGTCTGTGTAGGGAGCAATGCTTTTTAGGTTAGTCACACTCCCTACAAGTTAAATGCTCAACTTTGGCAAGGCTGCTGATGTCATCCACCCAGAAATACACCTCTGGGAAGGCTGTAGTCCAGTAATCTCCATAGTGCATCCTGTAACTGCGTACTACTGTAGTGTGATAAAGTAGCTAGGAAGGTGTTCTAATACCAGACATGGCAAGTGTGTGTGTGTGTGTGTGTGTGTGTGTGTGTGTGTGTGTGTGTGTGTGTGTGTGTGTGTGTGTGTGTGTGTGTGTGTGTGTATTTGTCTGACTCTGCCTGTGGAGGGAGCAATACTTTTTAAGGTAGTCACACTCCCTACAAGTTAAATGCTCAACTCTGGCAAGGCTGCAGATGTCATTCACCCAGAAATATACCTCCGGGAAGGTGTTTGCCCAGTAATCTCTGAAGCACATGGCATAGCTGCATATTGCTGTAGTGTGATCCAGAACTCTGGTAGGGTTCTATACCCACCCATGGCAGTTCTGGATGTTTTGTGTGTGTTTCAATGTCTGTGTAGGGAGCTATGCATTAGTGGCTAGTCACACTCAGTACATTTCAAATGATGTACTTTGGCAGTCCTGCTGATGTCAGCCAATGTGTTATACACCTTTGGGGAAGGAGTTTTCCAGTAATCCCCATGGTGTGTCCTTTAACAGCTCCATGCTGTAGTTTGATATAGGTCTCTGTTAGGGGTTCTATACCCACGCAAATTGGTTGTAGATGTTTTGTGTGTGTTCCAATGTCTGTGTAGGGAGCAATGCATTTTAGGCTAGTCACACTCGGTACATGTCAAATGCCCTACTTTGGCAATCCTGCTGATGTCAGCCAATGTGTTATACACCTTTGGGAAAGGAATTCTTCAGTAATCCTTGTGGTGTGTCCCATAAGAGCTCCATGCTGTAGTGTGATATAGACCCCCTGTTAGGGGTTCTATACCTACACAAGTCGGTTGTGGATGTTTTGTGCATGTTCCAATGTCTGTGTATGGAGCAATGCATTTTAGGCTAGTCACACTCAATACATGTCAAATGCCCTACTTTGGCAATCCTGCTGATGTCAGCCAATGTGTTATACACCTTTGGGGAAGGAGTTCTTGAGCATACTATAACTGCGTAGTGCTGTAGTGTAATAGACTAGTTAGGTAGGGGTTCTACTCCCAGACATGACAGGTGTGTGTGTGTGTGTGTGTGTGTGTGTGTGTGTGTGTGTGTGTGTGTGTGTGTGTGTGTGTGTGTGTGTGTGTGTGTGTGTGTGTGTAACTCGTATCCTGTGTGGAGGTGGGTGTGACCCCTGGGCCCAGTGTGGAGCAGGTTTTGAAAATTTCTTATATGGTGGCCCTAGTATATATCACAATGTCCACTGTAGAGGGATAACAGCTGTGAAGTAGCCGAGAGGCTGGGGTGCAAATCCATACCCATACATGTGACATCAAGGCCAGCCAATCACAGTTAGCAACCCCAGTATTACCCAGAGCACACTCTCAACCCATGTCTCATACACACACACACACACACACACACACACACACACACACACACACACATGCACACACACATGCCAAGGCAATAGCCAATATGTGTGTAGTACACTGCATACTGGCAACTGATAGTAACTATATTGTGAATTCAGTGGCCTACAGAGGGCATGGCACACTGTCCATCAGTACGATAGGCACATAATGGCAGACAGTGCACCTTCAGTATGTTTCCCACTGGACACCTGCAGCAACTGTGGTTCCATCAAATGTAATCCACAAAGGACATACCATGTCTTACACACATGCCCTGTATGGACAGATGCCACTGACACCAGGGAATACCTGTAGCATACTATCAATGTAGGTGCAGGGTGAATCTGTTGTCCATTACCTGGCCTTGCCACATGAGAGCAGGAGTGTCACATCTGATGATAACATTCTGTGTATACAACATGGGCCAGACAAACCAAGTACACTTCCACATGCCACTGTACATGAATGTGGGATGTGTGCACATCCCTGACACTGTCCATGTCATGGCATATAGAACAAATACATGCAGCACTGACCACGCACAATAGTAAACCAGGTGACTGGATGGTGAATACAATACCCACCTGTGTGGGTCATTCCAGACACTACACCCCTTAGCCATAATGCAGATCATTGTTATGTGGCCTGATGCCAAGGTATACCTTTCACCTAGCCTTGTACAGCCATCTGGCACAGCCAACCACTACACACCCGTGAAGCAATGCACACATGCACGCCAGTACTGGCACCCTGTGGTTGTGCATGTGGTGTATGATGCTTCCGACCACATTCACCCCCAGTACCACCCCCATTGGCATACTGAAGCATGCTCTCTAATGTCAGACACCTTCACATACCCTTTGACCATAGAACCCCAGGATAACCCCTGTGGGCCATTTGATACCTATGCATTACTGTATTGTGGCAAAGTAACTGGTTAGGAAGTGTATTCGTTACCCTGCCAAGTGAGGCAATGCGTATCAGTCCCTTAGACAGTGTGGCTGTGTTGACGCTGACACCTGTTCATGTGGACAGGCTCGTGGGCTACACCTACTGTATCGCAACAGTGTTGCAGATGTCACTCACCAGCACATATACGTCTGGACAGCACACCAACATGTAAGCTAGGTGGTGCATGCAATAACTGCATACACATGTGATAGCTATGCATAGTCAGTCAGGTGTTTGAAACCCTGTACTGGTAGGTGTGTGACATAAACATGCTTAGGTTTTACTCACCCACACCTTCCCTGACATAGTTTGTCTCTGTCTGTTCCTCTGACACCCTGTCTGGTGGATGTGGAGATGTACACCTGCTTTTCTTAGGCAGCAGCTTGTGTTTTGTAAGTGATGGTCATGATCAGCTGATGGCCTCTGCACCAATTGCAGTCCTCCTCTAGCTGAGTGCATGCGAGACAGCTGTGGTAACATTCCCATAGCCAATTGCATGGAAACACACTCCAATATCTAGGAACATCATGTTGGTGTTGACCCTTTACATTCACTGTGGGCAGAAACTAGATCTGGTGTTTGGCGAACAGCATCTCAGATGGATTGGGGATTTACCTCTAACAACATACACTGTAGAAACAGGGAAAAACACAGGAGGGGGATGTGCCTCACCTGACTACAGACTGTAAGTGCTGCTATACTGCATGTGGAGTAATGCTGGTTTAACAGTGTGTGTGTGGATATGGCTGTCCTACATGTTGTAATACCTGCCATGTCAGTCCTGTTTATGAGGAATCCACATCTGGAGGGTTGTCTGCAGACTGGGCAGTGTGTTGTGCCCTTGGTGCCATGTGTTACCCACAGAGCATGTATGTGTGAACTGCAAAAGGCAGTGTGAGGATTGCAGTCTGTAGATGGTGAAAGCTATGACAGTTACTGACTGACTTCAAACGGACAAGGTTTTGCCCAGTTATTTCCCCTGGCCACCCACACCAAGAAGCGCCACTAAACAGAAACTGTTACGTGAGCTGAAAGCTTAGCAAAGACCTGGTTCAGGACAGTTATTCAAACGGACAAGGTCAATATCCAGAAATCTAATAGCCAACTAAGATTAGTAAAGAAGCCCCTCTATAGCTCGTTCTCGAGTCTCAAAACACAGCAAAGCATCACCTCAAAGGAAGACTATATTCTGTCATTCTGGCCCACAATTAGAGAAAATATTGGGAAAATTCAAAAGAAACAAATTAAACCTAAATTTATTCTCCATTACCATGGTCAGTGTGGGGTGGAATTAACCCCGCCTCTGACGCATGCGGGGTTTCTTATTCTCGTAGTTTAACTGCCATCTTTACTTCCTCAAAGTCCGTTGCTGTGTTTTTAGAACTCAGGAGGCAGGCGCTTTTGTGGGGTATGCAATTTCACAAATAACTCATATTTCTGCAAATATCTGCACCTTTGCTCACAGACTACTATATGGATTTGTCGTATGGGAGTTAGTGACAAAGCCTAGTGATTTACTAGCCTATCAATAACTTTTTTAACCTAGACACAGCGCTACACAAACGTAGCGACCATTAAAAGTTTAGCGACTGTATTTTTACCATGCTTATGCTACCTACTATACTGTTTTTAGCGTGACAGAATTTAATTTCCTATACTCATGTAACTGCAAGCGTTTTCTTCACCGCTGCACCAGTCTATAGCAATAGTGTAATGTTTGATGGTCTAGACGACATAGTCAGAAATTGTCTTATTAGTTTATATTACATCTTGCGATCAGTACAGATAGAGTGTTTTTGTAATTTATACTACTTCTGACATAATTCATGTGTTACCTAAGAAACTTTAACTGACTATTAGTTTGATATGTAAGGATTGTAAGCATGTATGCTTAGAAGACGCGGATAAGCCTGCTGTATACTAATTCTGAGTAGCAACTGCGTTTGAGAGTAAGCTCTATGTTTTTTATATTTTCTTCTCTCAGGTTTTGCCCAGTTATTTCCCCTGGCCACCCACACCAAGAAGCGCCACTGAACAGAAACTGTTACGTGAGCTGAAAGCATAGCAAAGACCTGGTTCAGGACAGTTACTCAAACGGACAAGGTCAATATCCAGAAATCTAATAGCCAACTAAGATTAGTAAAGAAGCCCCTCTATAGCTCGTACTCGAGTCTCAAAACACAGCAAAGCATCACCTCAAAGGAAGACTATATTCTGTCATTCTGGCCCACAATTAGAGAAAATATTGGGAAAATTCAAAAGAAACAAATTAAACCTAAATTTATTCTCCATTACCTTGGTCAGTGTGGGGTGGAATTAACCCCGCCTCTGACACATGCGAGGTTTCTTATTCTCGCAGTTTAACCGCCATCTTTACTTCCTCAAAGTCCGTTGCTGTGTTTTTAGAACTCAGGAGGCAGGCGCTTTCGTGGGGTATGCAATTTCACAAATAACTCATATTTCTGCAAGTATCTGCACCTTTGCTCACAGACTACTATATGGATTTGTCGTATGGGAGTTAGTGACAAAGCCTAGTGATTTACTAGCCTATCAATAACTTTTTTAACCTAGACACAGCGCTACACAAACGTAGCGACTATTACAAGTTAGCGACTGTATTTTTACCATGCTTATGCTACCTACTATACTGTTTTTAGCGTGACAGAAGTTCATTTCCTATACTCATGTAATTGCAAGTGTTTTCTCACCGCTGTACCAGGCTATAGCAATAGTGTAATGTTTGATGGTCTAGACGACATAGTCAGAAATTGTCTTATTAGTTTATATTACATCTTGCGATCAGTACAGATAGAGTGTTTTTGTAATTTATATTACTTCTGACATAATTCATGTGTTACCTAAGAAACCTTACCTGACTATTAGTTTGATATGTAAGGATTGTAAGCATGTATGCTTAGAATATGCGGATAAGCCTGCTGTATACTAATTCTGAGTAGCAACTGCGTTTGAGAGTAAGCTCTATGTTTTTTATATTTTCTTCTCTCAGGTTTTGCCCAGTTATTTCCCCTGGCCACCCACACCAAGAAGCGCCACTAAACAGAAACTGTTACGTGAGCTGAAAGCTTAGCAAAGACCTGGTTCAGGACAGTTACTCAAACGGACAAGGTCAATATCCAGAAATATAATAGCCAACTAAGATTAATAAAGAAGCCCCTCTATAGCTCGTACTCGAGTCACAAAACACAGCAAAGCATCACCTCAAAGGAAGATTATCTTCTGTCATTCTGGCCCACAATTAGAGAAAATTTTGGGAAAATTCAAAAGAAACAAATAAAACCTAAATATATTCTCCATTACCTTGGTCAGTGTGGGGTGGATTTAACCCCGCCTCTGACGCATGCAAGGTTTCTTATTCTCGCAGTTTAACCGCCATCTTTACTTCCTCAAGTCCGTTGCTGTGTTTTTAGAACTCAGGAGGCAGGCGCTTTCGTGGGGTATGCAATTTCACAAATAACTCATATTTCTGCAAATATCTGCACCTTTGCTCACAGACTACTATATGGATTTGTCGTATGGGAGTTAGTGACAAAGCCTAGTGATTTACTAGCCTATCAATAACTTTTTTAACCTAGACACAGCGCTACACAAACGTAGCGACCATTAAAAGTTTAGCGACTGTATTTTTACCATGCTTATGCTACCTACTATACTGTTTTTAGCGTGACAGAATTTAATTTCCTATACTCATGTAATTGCAAGCGTTTTCTCACCGCTGTACCAGGCTATAGCAATAGTGTACTGTTTGATGGTGTAGACGACATAGTCAGAATTTGTCTTATTAGTTTATATTACATCTTGCGATCAGTACAGATAGAGTGTTTTTGTAATTTATACTACTTCTGACATAATTCATGTGTTACCTAAGAAACCTTACCTGACTATTAGTTTGATATGTAAGGATTGTAAGCATGTATGCTTAGAAGACGCGGATAAGCCTGCTGTATACTAATTCTGAGTAGCAACTGCGTTTGAGAGTAAGCTCTATGTTTTTTATATTTTCTTCTCTCAGGTTTTGCCCAGTTATTTCCCCTGGCCACCCACACCAAGAAGCGCCACTAAACAGAAACTGTTACGTGAGCTGAAAGCTTAGCAAAGACCTGGTTCAGGACAGTTACTCAAACGGACAAGGTCAATATCCAGAAATCTAATAGCCAACTAAGATTAGTAAAGAAGCCCCTCTATAGCTCGTACTCGAGTCTCAAAACACAGCAAAGCATCACCTCAAAGGAAGACTATATTCTGTCATTCTGGCCCACAATTAGAGAAAATATTGGGAAAATTCAAAAGAAACAAATTAAACCTAAATTTATTCTCCATTACCTTGGTCAGTGTGGGGTGGAATTAACCCCGCTCCGCTCGCCCCTCCCTGCCCCCATATCCCACCCGCCCCCAGTAGTCCCACTTTTATACCTAACCAACCACACCTACTTCTATCCACACTCTCACTAATTCACACGTTACTTTCTCTTCCATCCCCCCTCCTCCCTCACGAGAACCCCTCCCACCACACTTGCTAATTGGTTAAACGCCTATAACTATGTTAAACGCTATGAAGCCCTACCTCTCTCTGATTCTCAAGCCAACCATAAAAACTCTGCCCCTTACTCTATTAGTCTTTACCTCACTATACTTGCTAACTAAATATGAGGGCCAAATTTACAAGGGATATCACTATCCTAAGTATCATACCTGTATGCCGTCAACCCCACTTAACACTGCTCATCCTACTCACTACCCAACCAATACAGTACAATACACCAATTACCCCCACCCCCATAAACTAAAAATGAATCATCCCAAATCCAAATATGCTGACAAACTATTACTCAAACTCCTGAAACTTATAGAATACCTGAGAAAAAATTTGCCTAAAGATGGAGGCATCCACCCCAACCCAGGCCCCATAACAATCGCTAGCTCTCATAGCCCATCTCTTCTTCCCAATTCTCCTAACTCCCTCCTAATCTGCCACCTAAATATAAGAAGCCTAAACAACAAAATACACAACTTGCACGCTCTGTTAGACACCCACCACCCTGACATTATGTGCCTGACTGAAACCTGGCTTAAACCAGTAATGAAAGACAATGAGATCTCACCGCCTGGCTATAACATATACAGAAACGACCGCCCAATAAAAAAAGGAGGTGGTATCGCTGTGCTCTTCAAATGCTCACTAAATGTTACTTTGAACCCCTCCCAACCTCCCCAGATCTCTAATGCAGAATTAACTGCCCGAAAAATACAAATGAATAAGGAAAAAAGTATAAACCTAATTGTGACCTACATCCCCCCTGGAAGTAACTCTGACACACTTGAGCATATCTTAAATTGGCTTGCTATTAACTGCTTCCAAGAAACTATTATTATGGGCGATATGAATATAGACTGGAATCATTGTTCCTCAGAGACCAACCCCACCCTCATAAATCTCCACGGTTTCTCACAGATTATATCCTCCCCCACCAGAATTGGTAACACCAATCAAAGAAAATATCCTAGACTGGATACTCATAAACAATCCGTCCCATGCTTACAAGTCTGGGACTCTCCCAAATGAACTCAGTGATCATCTCATCACTTACATAGAGAAAAAAAAAGCAGGGAGATGCAAGCTACCAGTGTATAGATCAATCAGGAACACTAAACATTTTGACCTCTCTAAATTCCAACTAGAGCTACAGTCATGTAACTGGTCTATTCTTAAATACCTCCCTCTCGATGAGGCAGTAACAACCTTTAACTCCACCTTTACAAACATACTCAATTCCCATGCCCCTATACGTTCAACCAAAGTCAAAAACCAGACTGCTCCATGGCTAACAAAAGACTCAAAATCCAAAATCAAACTTAGAAACAAAGCCTGGGATAAATGGCATGCTTCCAAAGCTCCCCTAGACCGAATTTACTTCCAACAACTTAGAAATGTGACAAAAAAACCCATTTCACTAGACACAAAGAACTATTACCACCAACTGCAAGATAAACACCAACACATTCCCCAAAAGTTTTGGGCAGGTATTAACAACCTTCTCCATCCAGGAAAGACCACCACTCCAACTCCAGCTGACCTAAATGATAAAAGTCCTGAAGAAGTGGCCAATACCTTTAACTCTTTCTTTATCAATGTTATCAAATCCTTAGCTGCCCAACAACCTCCCACCAATCCCTCTACCATAAGTTCGACCCTGAAGTCTGAGCCCTCCTTCCACCTACAACCTGTTTCCACTTCCTTCATTAGATCCCTACTGAAGAAACTAAAACCTACTACCATTGCTGCCGACCTTCTACCAGCTGATTATCTACAAAAAGCTGCAGAGGTCATAGCCTACCCCATCTCTAGCCTAATCAACCGTACCATAACGGAATCTACTATCCCCTCAATTTGGAAAATCTCCCACGTTATCCCTCTCCACAAAGGAGGGGCATCCACTGATCTATCCAACTACAGGCCAATAGCCATATTGTCACCACTTGCTAAAATCATGGAAAAATGTATACACAAACAACTTGTACACTACCTAACCCAGAACAAGCTTCTAACTACCTCACAACATGGTTTCAGGCCCAAACACAGCACTACCACCGCCCTCCTCTCATTCACCGACACTATAAACCATAATAAGAACAACAAAAATATGTCATCTGCTCTCTTTCTGGACCTATCAAAGGCCTTTGATATGGTCAACCATCAACTACTTCACAACACTCTAAAAACTTTCTATCTAGATAACACAACACTTAATTGGTTTCATGCCTATCTCTCCGATAGGAATCAAGCTGTACTCTGGCAAAACAAGCTCTCGCCCCTCTTACCTAATTCCACAGGGGTGCCCCAAGGCTCCATACTGGGACCTCTACTCTTTTCTATTTTCATTAACGACCTCCACACAGTCATCCCCGAGACCTCCTGCATTCAATATGCAGACGACTCAACACTAATCAACTCAGACAAGTCACCTGCTAAGCTACTATCCAAAACCCAAGACTGTCTGACTGCAGTTGAAGACTGGTTGTTAGGTCGACACTTGATCCTTAACCCTAAAAAAATCAAACTATTACTCTTCCATCCTACCCATAAACCTTCCCCTATACTCTTTTCTGTTCAATCCAAAAATGGGACTACTATATCCCCAGACTCAAACTCCAAGTTACTAGGTGTTACCATAGACAACAAACTCAGATTTGACCTTCACATCAACCAAACTATTAAAACAGTTAATAAGAAACTGGGGTCTCTTTATAGAATAAGATCCTTTCTAACTCCCAAGGCGAGAGAGGCCACAGCCCGGTCTCATCTCCTCTCCTCCCTCCTTTATGCCTCGCCCATACTCACCAACCTGTACAAATCAGACCTACACAAACTCTCATGTTGCTATAATCATATTGCTAGATTTGTTACTGGCATGCCTTACAAAACCCATCACTGTATCAACCTGCATAACCTTGGCTGGATTGAATTACCAAACCTACTTCAGCAGACCCAACTAATAGTAGCTTTTAAAATTCTCACTCAACCAGACACCATTCCTGCGCTGCGTAATTTAATCACCCCATACTTAAATCTAACTAGTCTGTGCTCAGCAAATAGGCTACTTGCTCAAACGGTCAAATCCTGTAATTTTGGAGGTGACTCGCCGTTTGCAAATTGCATTGGTAAAATATGGAATTCCCTTCCTCCTCAACTCACCAATGTCACCTCTCTATCCAAATCCAAGAAAAGTCTATCCCTTCATTTTAAAAACCAGTGGCTCTGTCAATGTTCCAAACCAGACTAAACCCATTACTTTCCTCAACCTCGACTTCTCTATAGGAATATCTCAAGGCTCTTTCTCTGGATCAAGCATTATTCTGACGTTTTTTTCCTTCTAAATCTTAATTGTATACAATCGTATGTTATTCTGTACCTCATGTATTAATTATCATAAGAAGTATTATGTACTCTGTTTAATATGAATGTAAATTACTGTCAATATGGAGCTTTTCTCCCCGGGCCTCCGCTGAAAATGGACATGTATCCAGACGGATTATCCCGGTCAACAAATGTAAAATAAATAAATAAAATAAATAAATAAATATCCCTCACAGGATATTTGTTGCAACAAACCCTGTTACAACAGTACATGTATGAGGTTATCACAGCAACATGTCAATATTGGCCCTGTGTATGTGCTTCCAGCCACAGCTCTGTCAACCTTTGTACATATGTCGTGCATTAAGAGGTGCATATGTGCTGTACACCATCATTAATGTCATCATATCTGATAGCAAGCCAGTGAGATATCAGAATGCTACACATGTTATGTACAGTTCGGGTTATATTTGACAACATAACCAGGACATTCTGTGGTCGTTTGTACAGTACTGAGGTCTGTGTAACTATGGTGGATGTCGACAATGTGTTTATTGTTAATATGTTCTTTAGCCTGTGCACAGACTGTGGTAGATGCCATTGTTATGGGTCCCATCCTATCTGATGTTACATGCTGCTCCACTGTATGATACTGTGTTGGTTTACATGTTTGTAGGACCATACACACACATTTCCCATACCACAGACATCCAGCAGACCACACTATGTAGCAGCCCAGTATATGTAGGGTTAGTCTGTGAGTGGCACATATGAGGATGGTGTTGAACAGATAGTCCATATACTGTACTTTTATGCTAGCTTACCATATGTGGCTGTGTTCACATTATATGTGGTTATGCACCTTCACACAGGTGTATCTTACCCTGTGCTGTGACATGCCTGCAGAGCCTGCTATATATGCAGGTACATGTGCATTCCCCCATAGGAGATGTAGGTCAATGTTGAGCCAGTCTGCCTGTAGCCTGCACAGTGCATTGTTACATGTCTAGCAGCTTAGTGTACTTATCCAGTCAGATGTCATGTGGAGATACTTGCTGGATGTACTGCTGCCGGGTCTCCCTTAACAGTCATGTATGTCAGACAGAGCAGTTGGATGCTGTACAGATGTATGTCAATATCTAGTGGGCAGTATGTGGCCATGGCACCCCTGTACCAGCGGTTATTATGTGTCAGGCCAGACAGGGGTGTGTGAATGCATTACCTATGGTGGCATATGTATACCAGTCATTATGTGTTATACCCATCTACATGGCTGTTAACATCCATATTGTCATGCATGGTACACATATTTAGCACTAAGGGGTTCTGTGTATACCTCTGGAATGTAAAGAGTGTTTCAGAATGTCCACATAAAATGGCCAATATCTGTGCTGCAGTCATACCTCTCAACCTGGAAACATCAAAAATCTGGACAAGGCCCATACAAAATAGTTACAAATCTGTATGCTGATTAACATCTAATTTGCATACATAATTATGTAACCCCACAAACTCCAATGGAATTGTGGGATACCAACTTTCAAACGCAAACTGAAGAACAAACAACCAAAATATGGCACCAGAGTCCCCCTGCAGCCATCCATTACCTGGCTATTTCACCTCATTTACCATAAACACTAATGTATGCATTCTGCTTTACTTCTACAATGATTATTTGGATTTTATTTTTACATTTTACAGCACAACAATGAAGAAACACTAATAGACGTCATCTGGTAAACAAAGCAATAATATCTCACAAAGAAAATAGGCTTCACATTAAAACTTCTCTGCCCTTGAAACTCGCATTAATTGAAACAGCATTGAAACCCACATCCAAAGAAAATGCATCTGGCCAGTGGTGGATAGAGATTACCTTTGTGCTGTTTTCAAATCATTGGCCCCTTGCACATAAAACAGGAAACATACATGTGTTCTTTTCTTTGATACACCTTTCTGACTTTATTAAATTATATTCCTTGTATAATACAACACACTTATTAGAGCACATTTTAAATTTGTTTGAACATTTTACCAGTAAGCTGTACTCAGGCAATGAAACAAAATGCATGAACCAATAATGACAAACCTGCCCAATTCAGAACATTTCCATCATAAAAGTCTACTTTCACACCCACACTATAAATAAAATGACAGTAGTGTAAGCCATAGGCATCTTGCACAGCGTCTCGCACTTATTTTCAATTTCATTTTTTGGGGGGGGGTACAAAAGGTCAAAAACCAGGGACACATTTTAAACATTGCTTGTATAATTTTGTAAACATTGCTTGTATAATTTTATAAAGTTGCTAGAATAAAATGTTGTGTTACAACCATGCATTTCACTGACAAGTTTTAAACCCAGAACCCTATACACTACAATCAGAACAACATACCACTATGTCAAATCACCAGCTTCCTGAAAAATAGGAAGATTAAAACTTAATGGCTGTCATTTAGTGAATTCACACTTCTCAACATAGCTGTCAACCTCTTAGCACAAAAAACCTGGACAAAGCCAATATTAGGGGAATACAAATTCAATTCTCACTTCTCACTATAGCTGTCAACCTCTTAGCACAAAAAACCTGGACAATGAAGCCAATAACGGGGGAATATAAATTCATTTCTCACTTCTCACCATAGCTCTCAACTATTAGAACAAAAAACCTGGACAAAGCTCACAAGTGGTGGTGGCTTGGGACTTATCAGGGACACTTTTTAAACATTGCTTGTATAATTTTGTAAAGTTGCTAGAATAAAATGTCGTTACCACCATGCATTTCACTGACAAGGCTTGAACACAGAACCCTATGCACTGCAGTCAAAACAACATATCACTATGCTAAATCAGCAGTTTCCTGAAAAATAGGAAAACTGAAACTTAATAGCTATCATTTAGTGAATAATTTCAGTTCTCACTTCTCACCATAGCTTTCAACCTCTTAGCACAAAAAACATGGACAAACAACAAAGCCATTGATGGGGGGAATACAAATTGTGTTCTCACTTCTCATCATTGCTCTCAACTCTTAGCACAAAAAAAAAAAAAATCTGGATAAAGCTCAGAAATGGTGGTGGCTAGGGACATTAGGCTCTTTTTGCCCTGTATCAAAGGTACAGGGTTTGAGCCTGAATACCTCTGTGAGCTCCTTGAGCTCAATTCCAACTGGCTTGTAGTGCTGATGAAGCTGATGTCATTGCGCACGTGATTCTGACAGCGCAAAAAATTGGAAATGAAGGGGTGCCACTTAGGAATCATGGCACCCCTTCATTTGGGCCCCAAAACTTGGAAAAACCCGAGTAATTTGGGATGGTTGGGAGGTCTGGCTGCAGTCCATGGGGGCATTACATGCTAGCAGTGGTACTTTACTAGGATGTCCTTAGGATGTCTGTCAGTAGCCAATGGCACACATGTGGATGTGACCTCCCACACACACCATGTCTGTGAAGACAATGCCAATTACAGTAGCAATAGTCTACCAATATACCTGCTATACATACCTGACATCCACTTGCACTACAACATTGGAACTATAGGGGCTGGAGTAGGGCTACACTCCATGTCCAGGACATATGGTTAGAGTATCTCTACATATAATCATCCAGATATATATATATATATATATATATGTGTGTGTGTGTGTGATTACACATATACATATTGACATATATAGATGGGTATGTATATGTACATAGATATACATATACACACCCAGATATATACATATACAGAGCAATATATGTCTACACATATACAGATAGTGGTACATATGCACATATACATATGGATATCTACAGATATATCGACAGTAGTAGGTATATCAGTATAGATATGTATGCACATATAGTTATAGATATCTATATATACCAACATAACTAGGCATATCTGTACACATAGGATGTGCATACATATATAGCTATATACACATATATCTATATGTACATATATGTATACCTATATATACACATATGTATAGATACATATATGTATAGATATGTATACATATGTACATATGAAGAGGTGTACACATGGCCATATAGGGTCTATATCACTTTGTCAAAATGGCAGAAGTTCGAACACCATATGTTCGAACTTCTAACCTCGAAGTGCAAAACCATCGAAGGCTTAAAACAGCGATTTTTTTTCCCAGGGAAAAAAATCGCTGTTCCAAGAAACACACACACAACACAATCACACCAAAAATACAGCAATCCACACATATACACTAAAAATCCTACATATAACCCTACACTAAACTGTACATACACTACTATCTATCCACTTACCTGAACCCAAACCCTAACCCTAAGGTCCATCACTATCGCACACTCACCTAACCCGCGCCCTAACCCTAACTCACCTATCCCGCCCTAACCTTAAAGTCTGTCACTATCGCACACCCACCTCACCCGCGCCCTAACCCTAACTCACCTAACCCACGCCCAAACCCTAATGTCCACACAATCGCACACTTACCTGAACCCAACCCATAACTTTCCACCACAGTGCTGAAAATCGTGAAGCCACAGAAACGGCCCACCAAATCCTTTCCCTGGGAAAGAATTTGGTGTTCCATGGCTTCACGATAATCAGTTTTCGAACTTCACAGGTCGAACATATGGTGTTCGAACTGCTGATGTTTAGATGAACTGATAGGAACCCACCATATATATGTAGCACTATACAGATGTGTATACAGACATATGTATGTGTATACCTGTGTATGTACATGTAGACATCTATACACCTATATGTATACAACCATATACCTGTCATGAGTAAACATCACAGTTGTGTATACCCTCCCACATGTATCTCACCATATGTATCTGCTATGTGTACATTATGATAAAACAACATATGTGATGCAACAGTCATATTAATGATAAGGACTACACAATCTAGGACATAAAGGCAAGTGTTCAATACCACTCAATTTGGGTAATGACAGCTATATTGGTAACACAACAGCTGTCCCCACAGTGGTCATGGCGTTGTGGTTATGTGTTGTGACTTCAGTGTAAAGGGTCCTGAGTTCATGACTTGCAAGGACTGTTTATTTTGTTGCTGGGCAGAACAAGGTATGTTGGATACAGAGTGGATAAGGCAGTGTTTGTGCAATGTAAGCCACACATTTCAGTATCACGACATTGCTAAGTAGGTGTCTAGTCCCAGTGTTGGCAAGTAACAGTGTGCGTGTATGTGGATGGGTCTACATCAGGTTGTAGGGTATACATGCCTCAGCGGGCCACCTGTCCATGTAGCATAGGCAATACCCGGTATAGTAACCTGTGAAATGTGTTCGACTGTACCCCAGATATACCACTGACATGGTGTCAGCACAGTGACATACCCCATTGTGCAATATGACTGCAGACCATCCTCGTACTGACACATGTACACTTACAACACAATTGCATATCAGTTTAGAGACCACAACCAAGCAGTGTTACTAACAGCTAGAAGGCATCATTGCTGGATGGCTACACTACCTGCCAAATATGCCTCACACTCTACACCCTACAACATGTTAAACTGCAGGACTGTGGTACAGTGGTGTACAGTCACTATGTGCATCAGAACCATATCAGCCTGTCCCTGTATCCATGGTACAGATGACAGGGATGGGGCACAGGTATCATCATATGCACAAAGCATCCTCCTGCTGACACATGTACACCTACAACACAATTGCATATCAGTTTAGAGACCACAACCAAGCAGTGTTACTAACAGCTAGGAGGCATCATTGCTGGATGGCTACACTACCTGCCAAATATGCCTCACACTCTACACCCTACAACATGTTACACTGCAGCACTGTGGTACACTGATGTACAGTCACCATGTGCATCAGAACCATATCAGCCTGTCCCTGCATTGATGGTATGGATGACAGGGATGGGGCACAGATATCATCATATGCACAGGTTGTGGTGTGGGCCTGACAGAGGCCAAGGGTGGGCCATACATTTGACACTATGTGAGTGGGTGAGGGGTGTACTCTGGGGGAGCTGGCTGAGTTGATATGGTGTGTGTATGTATGAGGTTGCCCTAGGTGCATTTGCAAAGTGTGTGGGTATGCATGCACACAGTTCTGCCTTGTGGCTGCCCTACACAGGTGTTTATGGACAGCTGCAGACCATACCTGGCAGGGTGTGCAGTTCACTGCCTCTGGCCACCGACACGTGGACTGTGCCTGCCAGGGGTTCCGCAGGCAAGTGCAGGTACAGGCGTTGAAGTGCTTCTCTCACCTGCTGACATTTGTCTGCATAGTGTCACATCCCTCCTGAGACTGGCCAGGACCACGTGCATGTGGCCTGCTGTGGTGTGGACAGCAAACCCCCTGCATTGCCAGGGCTGCTACTGCCACTATGGGAGCCCCTTGGTGTCCTAGCACACCCACATTGAGTGCCAGCTGTTGGTGCTGCTGGCCCACGTCCACGCAGGCATTGCCACATCCCCACCACATGTTGAAGCACAGACACACCGTGGCTGATGAGGGCCATCATCTCATCGTGCCAGCTATCCGCTTGCTCGGTAGAAGCACAAATGACACCCAACAGTTCATGGAGGTTGCCACTTACAGATGTGAGTGCAGCCCTCTGCAGTCTAAGGCCCTGTCTGGTGTAATGCTCAATATGTGCCTGTACCACCATTACAGCCTGGAACATGCTTATGCTGGTTGCAGCTATGTTGCCTATGCCAGGGGCATAATGTCCAGAGGCCCTACCACGAGCATCCTGGGACATCTGCCTATGTGGCAGCCTGCCAGACATCTGGCTATGCCTGCTGCAAGTGGACACAGTAGGCATGGTTACCACACATTCCTGTGCACTTCCACTGAATGCTAGCTGTCCCTCTGCTATGGCCACTGGTGATGGGGTGTGTACAGGCACTGTAACTGTGTGCAGGGGTGGGGTGGCTAAAAGGGGGATGTCAAATGTTGGCACAGTATCTGCCCCTGACAACCCTATCTGTGCCTCAACATTATCATCATCATCATCATCATCAGTGTCTGTATGGACACCTACATCAGATTGGGTGCAGGAGGGACCCTGACCCACCTCCTACCTATGGGGGAAAACAATAATCCCACTTTAAAACCTGTACAGCATTGCTTTACAGTCCACACACACACACACACACACACACACACACACACACACACACACACACACACACACACACACACACACCTCTGTAATACCTACCTGTCCATGGCTTTACAGACAGTCCCACATATATGTCCATGTGTTACCACATCCTGCATCACACTTGTTAACATACACACATTGATGCCACTCATTAACATCACAGTCCTCTAAATGCCCACACAAGCAGGCACAACACAAGGCCTGTTGCTACATTACCTGCCTGACCTGTGTGTAGTGGAGTTACATGGCCTCAATGCTATCATTCGGTATGCACCCTCTGTATGGCCGGAATGATGTGCATGGCCCCTATATGTGTGGGCTACTATGTTGTACCCATAATAGCTCCCACTGGTGTGTCATGTGTATGTAATGCTCAGTACATGGCAGATATCCTGCTCCATTGGCCCATCATGTGTTGACTGTAATATTTGGATACACTCCCTGGTGTTGACTATTACTTCCCCAATGCATCTGTAGAGCTACATATGTGGGCTGTAGGTGACCTCTCCACTAACAGCAATATTAAGTATGTACCTGGAGTCTACCTTCCATCTGGATGCCTGTTCCATGCTACAGGCCATATTATACTATTTGCTGTCCTGTGAGTACATGACAGGTATTCCTGGTGTGCAATGTTGCACTCCATGTCCATGTACTGCATGGTCCCAAAGGGGGGTACAGTCGTAAGAACACCCCACAATCACACATGTGCATACATGACCACACACACAAACACACACATGCATACACGCATCATACATGCATCTACTCCCCACCACTTCTCCAGAGTGACCCTGCAGACAAACTAACTAACCACCAAGATGCACACACATGCACATACAGGTGAGGTTGCACAATGATCGTACACACAGTCCTCCGATTACCTATCTGCCAACATGAAGAACATATGGTACAGAACAGCATGCAGTTCATCTATACTCGCACCATGCTAGCAATGGTATACATGTGTATGATGCATGTGCTGTGACTAGGTGATGCCCCTTCCACTGGATACCACTGCACCCATGTACACATTATTGCTGTGCACCTGTTCTGCACCCTGCCATGTACTGTGCACCACAACTCACAGGTGTCCAACCCATTGTGGAATGTGTAGTACTGTGTCAGTTATGTCAGCTGTACCTCTCACAGCCCCTATGTGTTTCAGCAACACATACCTGGGCTGATATGTGGACTGCTGTCATTGGTGAATGCCTGATGCCTGATTTACAGCTGTCAGCATCAACAGACCATGTATGGCCACTGCAGAAATGCTTACACTGACAACCATCAGAGCATGCCAAGACTATGGATGGTGTACACACCTTTATTGCTTTTACACACACATCCGTGATATGCCATGGGACCACAGCACTGCATATTTTAGCTGTACACAAGCCTGGTATGTAACATATGTCCTGTACTTTCACATGCAGTGTCTATAGATTGTGTTAGGCGTGCGGCTGCTGACCGCAATGCATACACACCATGTGGGGATATGTGTGCACACCCTTATCATGACAGTTTATCACACATCTTGTTGTATGTACTACAGCAGTCACTGCTCATGGAAGGGGTGTACCAGTGTGGGCCTTCTGCAATTGCCAGTGTATGTTCAGCCTACCCTACACATGTCCCCCTATTCTGCATGATTGCAAGGTCTACTCATGTGCACATCCCATAGTGTTACACAATGCCATCACTATTGCAGTGTGGGTAGGGTTACAGCTGCCACAGGTCCTGGGCCTGACTATATGCAGATAGAGCCATTCCTACCATCCTTAGGATCCCTTCTGCAGTGCACTGGTGTTTCATGCTGAGACTCCCCCCCTCAGCATTTATGCAGATGCATGACAGGTAAGCCCTACACATATGTGTCAGCTTGCAGTGTCCCATACACTGAACACCATGTGTTGCAGCTTAGACCCGGCTAATAATGTGGACTACTGTAATGTCATATGCCATAGTGTATCTCAGCAGCAGTTGGCATTGCCCTACAGGTATGTACATTGGTGTTGCACTCTATATGGGTGTTGCTCAAAACATGTCACTACTGTAGGCCATGTCTACCAACAGTATGTTACCTCCTGTTTACACATTCCACAATGACAGGATGTTACTTGTCATGCAGGTGTGTGACATACTCTTTCAATGTCCCATCGTATTCACCCCTGTGAGACTATGCATTTCACAGCAACAATACATGCACATGTACAGCATGCATTCAGGGTAGGTGTGTTAGATGTGTGCATGGAATATAACATCACCATTACATGTCCGGTGTGTTGGTATGCATCTACATAAGACATACTCACCAGCTACAGGCTGCTGCCTTGCTGTTACCCTCTTGGGACCTACATAAGTGGGTGAGAAATGCAATGTCAGTGGCCACACCTGTGGCACTGCTACAGGCTGGGGGCAGTACTAACATACATCAACTGTAAATTCCCACAATATTACCACATCTAGACATCTGTTTATCACTACAATGAAGCAACACAATATTTGTATGACATATCAGATATGCATGATCTACCTGTACCACTGCGGGTATTTACACAACAGTGGTCTACTGATGTGCCCTGTGTCCTTACCTGCACGCTCCTCGGCTGGTGTGTGGGTGACACCCACCTCCACGAAGGGGTCCAGTGGTTGATGGTGTTCTGGACAGGCAGGTGGCACGAGGCTGGCCAGGAGCTCCTCTACATGTGTCAGGGGGGATGAATGGCATGCCCCCCTGTGGCAAGGTGATCCCCCCAGACTGCGACAGCACTCCAACGGGCATTGCGAAGCAGGTCGCTGCAATGATGCCGGACCTGCTCATAACTGTGATTATGCAGGCCGACATCATTGACCCTGTGGACTAGATTGTTCCACAGGGCAGTCTGCTCCTGCTGGTCATGTGCTGTCATGCCAAAGAGAACCTGGTAGTGTTGAACCAGGTGGTTGATAATGACATCATTCTTCTCCACTGAATACACTGGCAACCTGATGTGTGCCATCTTGCCTGAAAAACATGAGGATGGAAACAGGCCTGAGTGACTCATATGGCAAGGTTACCACAGTTCATAATACACATCTCTGTCACCCCCCACCATATCAGCTTCAACAGACTATACACACAACTCATTAGGTATGGCTACAACTTAACTACCATTTTGACAGATTGTGTATTGTACCACAACTTCTGCTATGTGATTTTAGCCATATCCCCTGTGTGGACACTAACATTGCTGGCCTGTTACAAATGATTCAGTTGTATGCCATTGTCAGCACCACTATGGTTACATATATGCCAGTGGTATGGCTGCTCTGAGATTGCTGCACATCTGACAGTCTGTGTTATTGGGGGGTTCTATGCATGCTGTTGGACATGTACCGGGATTGTGTAGACTATTACTACCAACATGTGTACTATGACAGTGACACAATAACATGTATATGTTCCATTGGCCAGCTGATCCACCTCTCCACATCCATCTGACCAGGATACCTGGCCACATCACATGTGTGTGTGCCAACCTGGGGCCTCCTTGTGTACTGTTACAGCAATACCATCAGGTGGAACCACCCAGGTGATGTTGCCCCCTCCAGGGCACACACCAACATGTTCCTGTCTCCTGAGCTCAGGTCTAGGGTCTGTTTCATACCAGGCTCCACAGACACATGAGGGATGTGCTACATAAGTCTGAGGCACCCAGTACACATTCACATGGCCAACATGCTCCTCCTGCTCAGCTGCCAGACCTGGCACCTTCAGGACGTGGACTGCTGTTATGAGTGGTAGTTGGTGGGAGCCTTGTTCCTATTGTGCCCATATTGGGGACCATGGGGCATCCACATCATGGACCACACACACACACACACACACACACACACACACACACACACACACCATCCAAGGTATTTACCCACCACATGTCACATACCACCCCTGTAGACTGCCCTCTATATCTACCAATCCTGACCACCTCCACATGTGTACTTGCTATACTTCCCCATATTCCCATTGCATACTTCCCAGGCAGGGGCATTGTGGTGCTAGGACAGGATTAACATGTGACATACCCGTCCATGGTGCACACACTACCAGCTGTAGATATCTGTGTGTATTGCTATGTGTGCTGCTGCCTCACACATAGCACACATCAGTGTGGTAGTGATATAAGGGATGTCCTTCCATACAGATGTAGACATTTGCATATAGGTATATATCTATATATGTGTAGATATATGTGAATTCATATATATGTGCACATATATATGTCTACACATTGCTATATGTATATTTCTGGACATACATGCTGATATACATTTATCCTTATATATTATATATGTACACATATGCATATCTATATGTGGGGTGCTTTCAGACATCAGTTCCACAATCTCACAACACCTTCTGCACAGCTGCACTGTTCTGCCTTGCTACAACACAGACAGGTGCCACATATGGACACAGCCTGACATTAGTGGGGCATATGTGGAACCTGTTTGCAGGTAACTCTATTACACACCTATGTCATTCTGGCATGCTACATTACAGATTCACCTGGGTATCCTGCCAGTGGTGGTCCATGGCTTCCACATGTCCATCATACTGGCATTACTTCCACCACTGGCTATTGGCCATGTCATATGCATAATCCCCATTACACAACACACACTATGATGGCTTACATCCTGTCTGTCAGTGCTGACCTGCACAGTTAACAGCTATGGCCCTCTACCCACAGGGACAAACACTATTGTCCATAGCAGTTGTTCAGTTGACCATCATCACAACAACACCTGCTGGCATATATAACTCATTCCACATCATCTATCACATTACGATGGACCAGGTACTACATTCTAATACATGTAGATATACTTCACATACCTGTTGTGGGAATGATGTATTAATGACTGGCAGCTGCATAGATAGCTGCGTTTTTCAGCTGTAATTTTTCTGAAAGTTTCCTTTTTTTCCGCTTTTGTTTTAGCTTGCTTGCTTTCTCTCTCCTGTGAATGGATTGAGCTGTTTGGGGTAGATTGCATCCTGGCTTTAGTAGGTGATGCACTTGATCAGGTGATGGCCTCTGCACCAATCAGTGTCCTACACTTGCTAACTGCATGCAGCTTGCTATGTAGTGCTTCCAATTACCGCCGTCATGGCAACCACCTACTATAAATCCCTACATCATGTGGACGTGGTCCCTTTACTTTTCCTGTGTGATGGAAATCCTTCCTGTGTGTGGGCATCAGTGTTACAGACAGCAGGTAGCAGTAACTCTTCCAGGGGAACCGGCACACTTAGGCCAGCTAAATATTTGTAGGAGGTTCCAGAACTACAGACAGAGTGTGAGTAGAGTTGTGTTATGCTTTGTATAGTACTGGTGTTACAGGGTGTGTGTATACATACTATTTTACCTTGGAATGCAGTTTGTCTGCATAACTCTCAACTGTGGGCCTATCCTGTTGGTGGCCAGAGGTGTGCCTATCATGTTTTGTCTGTCCACCACACAGGTTCTGTGTCAGATATTTCACTGGCAGTGTGTGTGTTGAGTGCTATCAGTACATGGCTACATACATTTATGTTTCTAACCTCAATTCCCTGGCTAAGGGTATGCTGCAGAATATCCTGTAACACCAGCAAATTGCTTAGTGTATAGCAACAGTTTCCTACATATGGGCCTGTGTTCCAGCCTCTGTCCTCCACTTCATACCAAGCTTTGCACATATGACATGTTGTCAGGGGTTGTTCTTTAGTGGGCTGTGTGTATACCACACTGCCATTGCTGCCATCAGTCCACTGCTGTTGTATCCCCCCACACATACAGTGGTGCTTGGGCCATATACGTGTGGGCTACACCAAAACAATACGTGTGCCCTTATGCACCCCAGAGGCCAGTGTATGTAACAGTGGTATATGGGCCTGTAGTATTGAGTCTAGGGGGGAATGCACCATAACTGACCTAGGCTGTTACAAAATGTGGGGGTGTCAGGGGTGAGCTGCCTTAAGGTATCTGGATGTACAGTACCGTATACTTCATCTATATTTACATTACTCACATAAATTGGGTTAATGCAGGCCTATTGCCTCCAGCCATACAAGACTGTTTTGTTTGTCAGTGTGTTGTGATGGTGTCAGTTATGCCTTGTTATGTAACAGTTACATCCCATTTGGTCACCTGAAGTCTTCTACACCTAGTAATTTTGTACAGAGTGTAGACAGAGGCTGCTGAACTATACACCTGCATTACATGCTATTGATTGTTTGGTATCCTGTGGCCCAGTCTGTCTTTACTTTTGTACACTTTGAAGGCATTGGCCCGGACAGCAACAGCTGTGAACCTTTCCAGACTAATGTATTAGTATAACTGTTTCACAGTTGCATTACTCTGTTTATATGGATGTCATTGTCTGCACGCTATATGGCATGCCATATCGAACTGTAATAGTACACAAATAATGGTTTTCCATTTCTGCAAACCTGTGTGTGGTGTTTTTTCTATGATCTCTTTGTGGGTATATGTTGTATATATATATATATATATATATATATATATATATATATATATATATATATATATATATCAGGGTTATGTATATCTAAGATGGCTTAGTGGTAAATCGCATCAGCTATTTTGTGTAGGGTCTTGTGTTCAAGCCTAGCAGAGTCTGTTTATTTTGTTGCTGGGCAGAACAAGGGCCATTGGATACAGAGTGGTTAAGGCAATTTTAAGCAGTTGTAAGCGGATTTGCACGGGTTTGCATGGAGGTAAGCACTGCTAACCTGTTGTTACATCTGCTTACAGAGAGTTGGCTTCAGATTTGCTTAACCAGTGTAGGCATGGCTTACCAATGTGCAAACGGGCTTAAGCCCGCTTACTAGTTCTTACATTTGCTTACTATTGCTTATTTGTGCTTAAACTTGCTTACTAGTGCCTTATTCATTCTGGCACTTCACATGTGTATTTCTTGCAGTACTCCAGTTCATAAATATATGTTATTTAGTGGGTTTTGCAACAAAAATATTGGCTATAACGTGCTTTTCCATGTAAAAATAGACTGTGCTGCAGTGGGGCTCGAACCGGGAATGCTTGTTCATTAGCTGAATGCTCTGCCCACTACACTATTGCTGTGCTGCTTCATTTGCATATATCTTCCTTGTTATCCTCTTCAGCCTTTTCAGCAGCTTTAACCATAGCTAAGTGATGGGCACACCCATGCACCTACGGGTAGCTTTAATCGGATTTTTAAAAGAAAACAAATGGGTTTCTACATTTTGTTTTTATGTAGTGTTGCTGTTGTACACATAGGGGACTGTTGGTGGGGATATGCAGACATCTTTATTTTGATAGCTCTGCTCTCAGACATGCCCCCTGCATTCGTACATGCTCCATGTAAGCCTAGGAGCTCGGGCAGTACACCTTGTTATTATGCATGGCGCACTGCCATCTTGCTCCTAAACAGGCATTTCTGTGCAGGACTAAGCTAGTCCTGTACAAAAGTTTAGTAAATCCGGGGGAGTGTTAATGACAATTTCCCATATGCAACTAGCTTCAAATTTCATAAATCTACATTCATCCCACCAATTAATAAAATTGTAGATCTATGTGTTTTGAAAGAATTGCACTTTGGTTCCAGCCAGAACAAAAACTATTTTCCTCATAACCTGACGGTAACTGAAAAGGAAGTACTAGACAGGCTGAGTAAAAAATAAGAACATAGCTATTATTCAAGCAGATAAGGGTGGCACCATAATGATTATCCATTGGTTGATGTATGTAGAGGAAGCGGATAGACAGCTACAGGACGCCAGATTCTATATGGGTATGTTGACTGACCTTACGCCTAGGTTCAAGAAGGAGATAGATGAATTTTTGGAAATTGCAGTGAGTGAAGGTATTATTTGTGCAAAAACTTTGTTTCAATGAAAAGTGAAAGATCCATTACCACAACATCTATATCTTCTTCCGAAGATCCACAAGGATGCTCATAAACCTCCAGGAAGACATATTGTCTCTGGAATGGCTCCCTTATGGTACCATTGTCGGTTTATTTAGTCTGCAAAACACCAACAACACCAACAAGAAGCCATATAAACTGCTAAAATCCTTCTTTAATAAAATCCTTAAATGATGAAATGTAGTTCAAAGAAGTCAATAACCCCAAAATTTCAAACGATGATAAGCGCTTTCGGAAAGTTCCTTCATCAGATCATGTAATAGAAGAAAGGGATATACTGAAACATTTTATCTGTAGATGAACCAATCAAGAATTCAGTTTGTGATGACTCCTTTTTTTTAAACCTATCAGCTCTCTTCCTATCACAGTTCCAAGAAAAGGACACATCCCTAAAAAGAGCCAATCACTGGTCTTCTATTCTTTAATAGTGGTCTCATAGGAACTACCGCATTCAAGCCAGGTAATCTGTCTGCTCTAAGATTTATTATCCATTTAATTTCATTTATTTCAGTTTGATTAAACATATCCCCTTGTTTCATACTTAGTTGTGTTAGTTCAACAACTTTGAACTTAAACAAATGCGAAGAAGAATTTAGTATATGCAATGCAAGAGCATTTTTAGGATCCTTGTTCCTGATGTCACATAAATGTCTCAAAATGCGTTTTTTAAAAAATCTGGTCAGTCTTCCCAACATAGTAAATGGAACAATGCTGGCAAGTAGCAAGATAACCAAATGCTGACGATTAGAATGAGCATAACACAAAAAATGAAATACTTTGCCATTGATAGGATGTTTAAAGGAGGTGCCACTATCAATGCTGTTACAAGCTGCACATCTACTACATCGAACTGTTCCTTTCCTATTACTGACTATAGGACGTGGAAAACCATCCTTTGAACAGAGAAGACGTTTAGTGTTTTTCTTATTTCTAAAAGAGAATTTAGGGACATCTCCCACTATGTCACGTAATTTGTCATCTTGAGCAAGAACTGGCCAATATTTCTGAATAATATTGCAAATATCACGATTGTCATTGGAGTAAGTTAAGGCTATTCTAAGTGGTTGGGGAGTAAGAAAGTAAGTAAGAAAAACATTAAATGTCTTCTATGTTCAAAGGATGGTTTTCCACGTCCTATAGTCAGTAATAGGAAAGGAACTGTTCGATGTGGTTGGTGTGAAGCTTGTAACAGTATTGATAGTGGAACCTCCTTTAAACATCCCATCAATGGCAAAGTATTTCATTTTTCGTGTTACGCTCATTGTAATAGTCAGCATTTGGTTATCTTGCTACTTGCCAGTATTGTTCCACTTACTATGTTGGGAAGACTGACCAGATTTAAAAAAAACACATTTTGAGACATTTATGTGACATCAGGAACAAGGATCCTAAAAATGCTCTTGCATTGCATATACTAAATTTTCCTTCGCATTTGTTTAAGTTCAAAGTTTTTGAACTAACACAAATAAGCATGAAACAAGGGGATGTGTTTAATCAAACCGAAATAAATGAAATTAAATGGATAATAAATCTTAGAGCCGACCGCTTACCAGGCTTGAATACAGTAGTTCCTATGAGACCACTATTAAAGAATAGAAGAACAGTGATTGGCTCTTTTTAGGGCCGTGTCCTTTTCTTGGAACTGTGATAGGAAGAGAGCTGATAGGTTTAAATGAAAGGCATCGTCACAAACTGAATTCTTGATTGGTTCATCTACAGTTAAAATGTTTCAGTATACCCCTTTCCTCTGTCACATGATCTGATGAAGGAACTTTCCGAAAGCACTTATCATTGTTTGAAATTTTGGGGTTATTGACTTCTTTGAACTACATTTCATCATTTAAGGATTTTATTAAAGAAGGATTTTAGCACTTTATGCGACTTTGTGTTGGTGTTTTGCAGACAGTGTATTTCGTTGTTCTTCAACACACCTTTTGCAGTTGCAGGCATTTGTTTTTCTTCACTTTGATTTTTACTGCTTCAACTGCACATGGCCTCTGAATCACTACAAGCTGGTAATGAAAGAGTTTCTAACATGTCTAATTTTAAAAATTTTAGTTCATTCTCTGAACCTAGCTTAGGGAATGTTAATCCTCTATTAAATTTCTACCTGGATACTGAAGTGGTATATGCTAATGAAACTACTGCTACGGAAAATCTTGATAACATTATAAATGAAGTTGAAGCTGTTGCTTTTCGACTCAAGCGGTTGCAATGGCAACACTTTCACCTTGAGGCTTGTTTACATTACAAAGTAATTCTGAGAGGTATGAGGATAAAATGCATGCCGAGTTATGGCAACAAATATCCCGATTTACTTGCCAAATGGCAAACTTTGAATTTAGAAACTAGTTTAAGTACATTCAGCTATTAATTGATTTTTTTTAAAACCAGAAGAAGATGGTATTGCTATACAGATTAAATCTA
>NW_025049021.1:0-36207 GCF_019279795.1 Protopterus annectens | reverse complement strand
GCTGCTGCAATGTAAAGAATTTTCTTTGCTCTTCTACTTCAGAGGAGCATCAATTTACTTTAGCTACTACTCTGCAGTAATTGTATTTATTTAATACAGGTCAACTTTGCACTACTTTTTGCTACTTTCAACATCTTAGCAGGAGGTAGTATGCTAGCTTTTGTCTGCCTTAACGTTAGCTTTCCAGCATACCTATATCCTATCCATTTCTTGTAATTTGTTTTTTTCTGGGCTGTGGACAGCCACTGGTACCTGGCATTTTGAACAGTCATTTTATTTTCACATGGGGAAAATGGCTTGTACAGAAATCATCACACTGAGGAACAATGGTAAAGCCACTGCTGGGTGCCATTCACTGTACACAGAACCTCCAGTCTACAATGTAGAACTTCAATAGGGCAGTCTTCAGTTTTCTAAAAAGGTAATCCTGAAACCAAAATATGAGGGATGGGAAATCCTCTAAAAAGACAGTAGTGATCACATGGTAGTGGTCACAGTTGTTGGGGATAACTCTGACTTTCTAAAAGCTAAGAAAGAAGTCTATTACAACAGCATCATGTAACGTGGTGAGGGACAACTCAGAGTATTTGGCATGGTGGGTGTATAGGCTTACCACCAGTCCCTCTTTGCGAGGGACGGTCCCTCTTTGGGCAGTCGTGTCCTGCGAAATAAACTTAAAAATCGCAAATGTCCTGAGATTTTAGGACAAAATATTTCCAAAGTTTTCTTTAATAGTTACATAAACCAGTTATTTTACATCTGAAACACTTAAATATTATATGAAATAGCATAAACAACTCAAATGCTACAAGAATTAGCTTTTATTTGGGGGGAAAAAAAGGGAAGTTTTGTCTTTTGCACTGATCATGGGTATGTTTTGCCCTGTAAAATTTCACGTTTCTACAAAAAATGTCCCACTTTGCATCTGAAAAGGTGGCAACCCTATGGGTGTACCATCAAATTTTCTGGAAGTTGTTGCAGAGCAGTGGCTCACGTTCAGCACCTTATGCAAGGAGTCTTTGTGGTTAAAACATCCCATCAAGATCAGTTTCTGCGAAACACAGTTTTTACAGGTTTCAAGATATCACTAAAAAGGATTTAGGATTTGATGAGGAATATATAGACTGCTTCCAAGCAAAACACAGTAGCAGTGCCTACACTCACTAATGTGAGTAACAAATTTAAGGCATCATCTCTATCTAGGGATTGTTCTCAGATATTCCATGAATCATATTAAATGTTGTATTTTTACAAGAGCAATACTTCATAATCCTGTGGCAAAGACAGTTGTCAATGAATTGAATAAATACGGAGAAGTCCTTTCTTAAGCCATGACTGTCACGGGATCTGGATCTCCAAGTTAAAAATGTCTCAATTACAGCCCAATTTTATATCAGTGCCCGATCCCATTTACACCTTTTAGCACAGCAAGGAATGAAAAGTGAAAATTCTAGGACTAAGCTTAATATCACTGGTTAGGAAAATTGTAAGGAACATACTGAAGTTTAATGATTCTGGCAGGGCAGGTTTGCTTTCAAACTAAAGTGATAATGGCTTTGAAGTGTATTCTGTTAAGTTACAGTGCTTTCTTGTACATGAATTCTTCCAGTGATGAGCCAAAATTTCCCAGTGCTAACTTTTTTTGGCAAATGTTTGCCAAAAGTGAACCAGAGTAGTGTTTAGAACCAACAAAGCTGTACACAGAAAAATTAAACACTACTAGAGAGGTAAGGACTGACGTGCTAAAATGTGAGTGCTTAAATGCATTTTAAATTGCTTGGTACACCAAAAACAGAAAGTAACACTATATTTATGCAAGTACAGGTAATGATATTTCTAAAAAATATATAATTTGCTACGAAAAGTTTAATACCTAAGCATGATAGTGGTACTCCGCGATAACTTCATAAATGCTCTGCAACTGCATTCTTAAAGAAAAAGTACTTGCGATATATACAATTTGCTTCAAGTCACCCTACAAACCTTACCAGTCAAGCATAACTGAGTGTACCACAGACTACAATTATGTTGACTACACAAGCAGAGTGTACCATAGTTACAATTGTGTTGACTACACGAGCACAGAGTGTACCAGACTACAACTGTGATGACTACACGAGCACGAGTGTATCAAAGACTACAATTGCGTTGACTATGTCAAACCCAGAACTGTTGGACATGCTCCACTTAAAGAAATCCCAATCCCTCCGAGCTACATGCTTTAGGGACCTAAACCTTGTCACCACAATAAACACAACATGTTGGAGGGATAGATTCCTGGCCCAGAGACTTCCCATACTCTGGAACAAACTACCTATATCAAACAAAGCTCCTCATTAGCACTCTTCAAGAAAAATCTTGATGACTGGATGGGGAAATAGGAAATTCCCCCTGGGGATCTCCTCTGTGGCTCTGCTCGACAGGGGCACAGGAAAATAATTTTCTTGGGTGGCAAAAGCCAGGGTACCTTTTTGGCTAGGCTTACAGAGGCCCTAGGGCCAATAGCCTAGTACCTACCTATGGACTACATGAGCATGGAGTGTACCACAGACTACAATTACGCTGACTACATATGCACAAATCATGCATATGAAAGGTCAGCAAACTGCACCATGTAATACTAAGCGGGGCAGCCTTGCCATGAGAAAACAGTAAACTCATAGCATGTTTGTTGGCCTAACTGTGGTAGATGACTACCATCACATAGTGGGAATAGTCTAACAAACATGAGCAGAAATAAGGCTCAAAGAATAACAAGAGCGTTAGGCACAGAAGTCTGCAAAGTGCAGTACAAACACAGAGAAGCCAATAACTGGGTTACTACACAGCAAAGTTAAACTAAAGGAAGGTGATAAGTTTCATTTGGTTACGTTATGCACTGTGAAAGTTAAGTATTCAACATAATGCTGGCTCTTTTTGGGGGGTGGTTCAGCAGCTTACAGGGCAGTGTGTGTGTGTACACTTGACTTTGATGAACTCATCATTAACAGGAGAATTAAAAATAGAATCTTAGCCTTAACATTCAGGGTAATTCTTGCAACTGTTTTGAGGATCCCTGTGAACAACCCAAAATAACGTATTTTAAAAAATGGAAATCAACTGCTATGTCAAAAACAATGAATGCTAGCATTTCCATATAGCAATCTGGCAAAAACAAGCGCTACATTAACTTGTACTGGACATTATCCATGCAAAGTACAGTTTTGTACCTACCATAAATGCAGATGTTAGTGTGTTCACACTGCAGCAGTCATTACACTTGGGGTTATTCTGCCGTCAGGCTGTCCCGCAGACGGCCAGAGTTCCAAAGTCTTGGGCCAGCGTCGGTTGCTGTCGCTTCTTCCCTGACGTCAGTGCGCCACGGGTATATAAGATGCATCCAATGCCATTTTCTTCAGTTTTTCTTGCCCCAGATGTCAGGTGCCCCCAAGTAGGTAGGCAATACATTTAGCTAATAAAACATACATAAAAAATAAAAACAATACCTTCAGTTACAAGCAAATACACCACAAAGGTTGTATAGGATAGAAAGGTATAGATAAGTCCAGCCAAGGGATGGAGGGAGGGTAACCTGGACTGCAGCAGTGTGAACACTCGAACAGCTACATTTATGGTAGGTACAAAACTGTACTATGTTCATTGTGTTACACTGCTGCAGTCATTACACTTGGGTAGAATCCCAAAGTTAAGGTTGGGTGGCTGGTCTATAAAGAGTTAGGATTGGCTATGAGGCCCTGCAGAACTGCAGTGGCAAATCCTGCTCTGGATTTAGAGTGAAGAGGCAAGTGGTAATGCTTGGTAAAGGTGTGCACTGAATTCCAAGTTGCAGCTTCCAAAATTTCCTTGGTTGGTACTCCTCTGAGAAAGGCTGTTGCTCTGGTAGAATGTGGCCTAATGTTATTAGGGACTGATTTTCCATGCTGTGTGTAGCAGTAACGAATACAGTGTCCTGTCCATTTGGAAATGGTCTGCTTTGAGATAGCCTTGCCCTGTGATCCTACAGCATATGCTACAAACAGTTGCTCAGTTTTCCTGAAAGCTCTTGTTTTATCCAAGTAGAAGCGTAGCTGCCTGTGTATGTCCAAAGAGTGCAGAAGTTTCTCCCCTTTATTCTGGGGGTTTGGATAGAAAGTTGGCAAATGGATGGTTTGGTTAAGAGCCACACTAGATACCACCTTTAGCATGAAGGTAGGGTTTGTCCTTAAAGAAACCCTGTCCTGATGAAATATTAAAGGTTCCACTGCCATTAATGCCTGTAGCTCTGAGACTCTTCGTGCTGAAGTTACTGCCAGGAGCAGAGCTGTTTTCCATGACGAAAATTTTAGATCGGCTGTATTGGCTGGCTCAAAAGGTGGCAAGGTCAGTTTTTCCAAAACAAAATTGATGTCCCACATTGGTGTTGGTGCTCTCCGGGGCAGTCTTATGTTTTTAGCCCCTCTGAGTTACTGCTTTAGCAAGGGATGAGAGAATAAAGGAGGATCCGTGTTGTAATGAGCTGAAATGGCAGAGGCGTGGATCTTAATTGATGAGAAGGATAGGCCTTTGTCCAACATCTCACTAAAGTATTGTAAAATCTGAGGAACGTTTGAGACAAGAGGGTCAAGGCTTTGAGCCTGGTTCCAGGCACAGAATCTCTTCCATTTTTCTGAGTAACATTTCCTGGTGTTAGGCCTCCTGGACTCCAAAATGACACCCATAATAACAGCTTTAGAGAGAGGTGTTGCCTGTTTCACTAATGAATCTGCCATGCAACCAGGTTTAGGGTTTTGAGCTAACCGTGCAGGATCTGATTGTTTTGTTGAGTCAGAAGGTGTGAAATTGGAGGCAAAATCCATGGTGGGCCTTAAGCTAAGTTCTTTAAGATTGGGTACCAGTGCTGGCGTGGCCAGTCTGGAGCAATCAGGATCATCTGTGTTTTTTTCTTGTCTGGCTTTTAGGAGTACCTTTGAAAGGAGAGGCAGTGGTAGGAAGGCATAAACTTAGGCTTTTTCAGCTGAACGAAAGTGCATCCACTTTCCATGTTTGTGTGTGGCAAGTCCTTGTGCAGAATTTTTGTAGTTGGCAATTCGGTGGGGAGGCAAAAAGATCTATGTCTGGGCACCCCCATTTTTGCGTTACCATGCTGAAGATTTGTGGATTCAATTTCCATTCGTGAGGGTCCATGATATTTCTGCTGATATCGTCTGCCAGAGTATTTTTCTTTCCTGGCAGGAATTGTGCTTGCAGATGAACTTGATAAGTTAGAGCTGTGCTCCACAAGGTCATGGCTTGGCTGCATAGGGGATAAGAATGAGTGCCCCCTTGCTTGTTTATGTACCACATTACTGTGGTGTTGTCAGTCTTTAATAATTGTCCTGGATGCAGAAGGTCCTTAAAAGCTGTTAGGGAATTTTGAACAGCCAACATCTCTTTTTGATTGATGTGAAGATGCCTTTGGTCTGTGGTCCACTTGCCCTGAATACATTTTCCTGCCATGTGTGCTCCCCAGGCGTAATCCGAAGCATCTGTTTTTAGAGTCTGCCTGGCTGTGGGTAGAGTGAAAGGCTGACCCTTGTTGAGGTGACATGCCTGTGCCCACAATCGAAACTCCTGTTGTAGGCAGGGAATTATTGGTATTACTGTTTCTAAACTGTGAGAGTCCAAACACTTTTTAGGTACCATTGTAATTTCCTCATATGCAGTCTGGCATATGGAATTAGTAGTATGCAGGATGCCATGAATCCCAGGGTGTGCAAAATTTTTCTTGCAGGGAGATGGGACTTTTTTGCCAGTAATTGAAAATATTTTGTCAGTTGTCCTTGTTTGTCTGGCGTGAGATAAGCCATCTGGGCCGCTGTATCCAAGCTGGCACCCAGGAATATTATCTGTTGTGAGGGCACTAGTTTTGACTTCTTTTCGTTTACGGTGTACCCTAGAGAAGTTAGCAGCCTTTTCACAAACGCCAGATGCTTTAGAAGAATGTCCTTTTTCTCTGCTTGAATGAGACAGTCATCCAGGTATGGATATATTTGAATTCCTTTTTGTCTGCAAAATGCAATTACTGGTGCCAGGCACTTCGTAAATACCCTGGGCACAGTAGATAAGCCAAAGGGCAGTGCAAAGAATTGGTAGTCATTATACCAGCTTTGAATCTGCGGTATCTTCTGCAATCTTGTCTGATAGGGACATGCAGGTATGCCTCTTTGAGGTCCAGAGTACCTGCAAGAAATATTTGACTGTTTGCATAGATTTAGCTTTATCCTCCATTTTCTTTAACACCTCTTCTGCCTTAACACCAACCAAGGTATCATGCTGTAAAGGAGCATCCAATAATTTTGCCTTAACATGGTCAAGTAAACTCTGTTCTTTTAACAAAGCATGTCTTTGAATCACAGAACCTGTAACTGCGGCTCTACAAGAGGCCTCTAAAAAATCAAAACCACACTGCAGAGTGTTTTCCCACCTGTTCAACTGCATGCAATAAATCCTGCATTTCTTTATAGTCAGGAGTTTGAGCTTGTAAGCATTTTCTGTTTTAACTCAGCCATTAAATGTTGTTGGTACTTGCATGTGAAACTGGGAATTTAAAGCCCCTACTGCTAAAGTTGCAGAAGTGTAAACTTTTTTCCCCCATCTATCCAATGCTCTAGAATCTGTCAGAAGGGACTGGACTTTTTTGCAATGGAAGCCTTAACCCCCTTTGGGACCCTGGGAAATGGTTTCTGGGTCAGCAGAAGGGTTTTTATAAAAGAAACTTGTGAGAGTCAGGGACTCTAATACCTATCTGGCTTGGCTGGAGCAGGGGGCAAAGAATTAGGAGATAAGCTAGATTCACAGAACACATCATCCACAATATCTAACACAGGCGGAATAGCAAGGAGCCTGTGCTGAGGCAATAAAGGAAGTTCCTGAGCCTTTTCTTGGATTCTGAATAATCCTGACTTTCCCAATGGAAATGCTCCCTCATGGTATGTAAAGTTTCCCCAAAAGAGTAATCCACAGGAGGAGAGGCTGAAGGGATAGATTCTTCAGCATCACAGTCCTCATAGGGGGGTAGAGTGTATCCCTGGTTTGAAGAGGAATCAGAGGAAATGGAAACCTGATCAGAGGAATCATAGTCTGTATCCTGCCTAGGCCTTTTCTCAGGAGGGGGATGGGAACCCCTGATTAGAGTAATGAGGTCTTCGGCCATTTTGAGCATTTGTTTCTTAGGCATGGAGGACTGTCCTGGAGAGTGCTGTACTTGCTTCTTTGTCTTTAATGGTGTTTTTGTCTTGGCTGTTGCTTTAATGGTAAGTTGTGAAGGTCTGAAAACACCCTCAGAAGCCGATGCCTGCTCAGCGGCTCCGGACCCATCTGAGCGATTAGTTTCCGTAGGCCCAATACCTTGAGTTTCCAGAGGCCTAGTTGTCTCCATGTGGGAGTCGGAGGCGGCCTGCGGCTCTGAGGTAGCGGGTGTAAGGGGCTGTGAAAGTGCCTCACTGAGAACCGGCGACTGGCCTAGATGAGGCTTCGTCTGTTTTGGACCTCGGATGCTTGTCTTTATCCTTGTCTTTGCGTTTTTTATGAATTGCGGTCGTCGGTTGTTGCGACGGCATTGTATAATTGAACCTTCGGCCAAAGTAGTGCAAAGCAAAATCAAAACGTCGTTTTATAGTGCGTTTGTTAAATCTAGCACAAAACCGTCAACTAGTGACATCGTGATCAGGGCCTAGGCATGGAATACAGTAAGAGTGGAAGTCCTTATGAGGTATTTGGTTCCCACAAGAAATACAATTATTAACTTTTTCTGTCATCGGTCTGAGGCAAGAAAAAGGTTTCCCCAACGGGGTACTTAGCTTTACTGAAGACTTCGGATCTGAAATTCGACTTCGAAAATCTCAGGAGTCGGCCGACCGGCACTTGTGAACTGCTTTTGCTTCGGGCACCGCGTGGCAAGAAAGACGGAAGAAAATGGCGTTGGATGCATCTTATATACCCCTGGCGCACTGACGTCAGGGAAGAAGCGACAGCAACCGACGCTGGACCAAGACTTTGGAACTCTGGCTGACTGCGGGACTGCCTGACGGCAGGATAACCCCAACTGTAATGACTGCAGCAGTGTAACACGATGAACATCACCAGTTCCTCCTATCTGATCATGCCAGAAAGAACAATGTTGCAGAACATGCTCCACTTAAACAAGGTAAAACAGGTGAAATGCTACATGCCACCATGTGCATTAACACTGCAAGAGAGAAAATCAGCTAATATTCACATTTGGTACCAATGCTTTCTCTTAACACATTAAATGATGTAATTTAATTTGGTCTGCACAACAGCAAATAATTTAACATAAGGACAAACTGACTATTCCCTACTTCCCTAAAGTGGCTAAAAATATCTTCACTGCTTGTATCTTACTATCCATAAATAGAGAGCTTCCAGTTTCTCAGTTATGTTACATTTTAGTCTTTTCCAACACATACTTAGCTGCTACAGCAGAATCCTTTTAACCCATGCAACTAAATACTTCATCTTATGTCCCCATAAATATGGGTATAGCTGAATCATTTCATGCGTGGGTAAATAGTTTACTGCCATCTTCCATTTTGTCTTCATTAATTTTATATCCAGAAAAGACCTGAAATTGTTTCAAAATGTTCGACACCAAAATGTCCTACACTTATCAAACACATTTGGAAGTATTAAGTACCATTAACTGCAACATCCGTGAATTTCTGAGTCCCTTTATTGTATTTGCCACTGGGTTTAACTATAGAAGAAATACAAGGGAAGTATGTCATCCCTGCCTGGTACAGCTTTATCAGAGAGAAACTTTTCCATCTCAATTCTTACCAAATAACCTTCATATATGCTCCTAATTGATCCTCTTCTGTCAGGGAATGCAAACGCTTCCGCTGTCCTACTCAGAATCCCCCTTAAATGACAGTAGCATTCTTACATTCTGCTTCTCTCTGAACTACCACTGTTCTGTTAATGTTGTCAAATGCTTGCCTCCTTCCATATCAATTTTGGTAACACCTTTGCCAGTAGCTTAGTACAGAAACTATAATCGTGGCTTAAAACTGAAATCTGTCTATATTATGCTGTGTCTGAAGGGTCATTGCCCTCTTTGGGTACCACAGCCACAAAAGCTTTCTTCCTAGATGCTGGCATTTACTCACCATTTAAAATACTTTTAAAGAAAGCCTTCCAGATTTCAATTACTTTCCTCCCTCGAAACTTCCACAGAAATACCATCACGTCCTGCAGACTTCACTATTGACAGATTAGACATCATCATTTGTAGTATCTCATTGATTTTTACCTTCACTACTAATTAAGAAAACCTCTTCTTCCTCTAATCTTGGCATAACCAAGTCTTTCATGAATATTTCCATCTGTATTTTCCTTTTGTTTCCACATTCCTCTGCTTAAAAAAAAAGAATCATAAAACTTTAAAAACATATCTAACATGTCTGTAGGATTTATGGTTACTCTCTTTCTCGCTGGTTTAATAACTTTAGTGACAACCCTTTCTACTTTGTTCCCCAAGTCACTGTTTCTTGTATTCAAGAGTTTTCACACACAAAAAAAGAAATAGTTGCTTAACCTTTTTAAGCTCATGTACATTATCCAAATACCCCCTTATTTTCCTTTTAGCATTCTGCAGTTGTTCCTCTTCCTGTTCTGACAGATTCCCTTTATTCTCCAGTACTTAAACTTTAATTCATGCTACTTTCTTCCCCATACATTTCTCCCTTTTATTTGTCCCGTTTTTAAACTACATTTTATCCCACTGACTAGGTGCCCCCTTTGAAAAAAAATTCTATCTTCATTTAACACCAGAATAGTTTTCACTACCCATTTCCTAAATTCCTCTCATATTAACAACTAAGTACGAAAAGTGTCAGTGTCTCAGTTTTACTTCATTACCTTGCAACTTTATTTTAGTTTTTAAGGGTGCATGATCTGAAATAGTTATTGGATGTTTGTCAAAGCTTTCAATTAAATACACATGTCCTTGTGCAATATAATTTTTATTCAGCTTAGTCCAGCTAATGTTACCTTGAAGAATAGCATGCAAATTCAGTTAGAGTTCCTACTACTGAATATCTTTCACTCCAATTATTCTCATAGTCCTTCAGAAAGAGAGCTATCTACTTACCATAACTTGGCATCTGTGTTATCCTATGTCACTATTCATCACTCTTGGGTCGTAGGACCAGACATCGGATCCGAGCCGGCAACTTTGCAGACAGCTTCCAGGTTTCAGCTCCTCCCACTCCTATAATCCCTCAGCTCGAATTTGACCTAAATACTGAAAGCAGCTAAGGAAGAACCTGACCACCAGACAGGACATTGCTTACTCTAGGTCGCGCAGAACAAGAGAAGGAGGGAGGGATAGTGATGAATAGTGACAGGATAACACAGATGCCAACTTATGTAAGTACATAACTCTAGCCAGCTCGAATTTGACCTAAATACTGAAAGCAGCTAAGGAAGAACCTGACCACCAGACAGGACATTGCTTACTCTAGGTCGCGCAGAACAAGAGAAGGAGGGAGGGATAGTGATGAATAGTGACAGGATAACACAGATGCCAACTTATGTAAGTACGTAACTCTAGCCGTTATCCATGTTACTGTTCCTCACTCTTGGGTCAGAGTCCGCAGCTACCCTAAATATTAAGCAGCCTCATGGAAGGACATGTCAAAGAACTGTGGAGCCAAAGGAAGCCTTGTTCCTAGAGACAATGTCAAGGTTATAATAACTGACAAAAATGTGAGGAGTAGACCAGGTGGCTGCCACACAAATTTCACCTACAGAATGACAGGCCAAACAGGCAGATGACGCAGCCATTGATCAAGTGGAATAAGCTCTGAAGCTCTGACTGGACCTGGTAAGAACAAGCCTTTAGAAGAATAGGCAAAGGAAAGGCACACAGATCCAATGAGAAAGAGCAACTTTGAAGACTGGCTGAACTTCTCTGTTGAGAGAATGCCACATACAGCTGGCCAGATCTGCGGAAACCTTTTTCTCTATCCAAGCAGAACCATAACTGTTTATCAAAGTCATGTGTGTGCAACAGGTATTCCCCTTTATTAGAAAAGTTAGGGAAGAAAACAGTCAACTGAACTGACTGATTCAGATTTGCTTCCATCACCATCGTAGGCATGAAGGAAGGATCCGTTCTAAGAGCCACTCTCTTTATGAAACTTCCGTGACAAGAATTTCATGTCACATGTAGCAGCAGGCTCAAAGGGACTCTGTGTAAGAGACTGCATCAGAAAGGAAAGGTTCCAAGGAGGGGTAGGATCTTTGACAGGAGCCTAAAGCAGAAAAACACCCTTTAGAAATGCCTTCCAAAAGGTGAGAGGAAAAGGTAGGTGCCTCGCAGACATGAAGGTTGGAGATAGCCGCCAATTGCACTTTGACAGTAGAGAAGCTAGCTCCTTCCTGAAAAGGCGAAGACAAGAACAATAAGACGTCTGTGATGGAAGCAGAGAGAGGGTCCAGATTTCGCTGCTTGGCCCAAAAGGAAAACCTTTTCCACATACTAGTGGATGACTTCTGAGGGGCCAAAATGATGTTCTTGACAGGCGAAGCAAGCCTGGACTGATTCAAGATTACTGGAAGAGGACAAACCACGCTGGTCAGATGGAGAGGCTGAAAGTTGGGGGTTGGAAGCTGGGAGGGATGGGAAATCAGATCCGGAAGGGGATCTAGTACCCAAGGGGGGTAACTTCAAATGAGAGCGTAGGAGGGGAAACCACACCTGCAGAGGCCAAAAGGGGACAATGAGGATCAAGGTGGCCTTAAGGTGTCGAGCTTTCTGAAGAACACTTGGGATGAGAGGTATAGGACAACAGGCGTAAAGGAGCTCCGGAGGCCAAACATGAGTCAGAGCATCCCTGGGGGACGTCCAGACTGGGGGAATCGGGGCAAAATACCAGCTGCATTTGTGGTTGAGTGTAAGTGAATAGATTGAAGCTCAGCTGACCCCAGCAAAGGAAGACTTCTTTTGCCACTGAAGGATTCAGGGACTACTTATGAGGACTAAGGATTGCTCTGTTGAGTCTGTCTGCCAATATGTTGTGCTCGTTGGGAAAATGTATTGCAAGAAAGCACCCCAAGGACATCGCCCATTCCCACACCCTCATGGCCGTGTGACAAAGCAGATAAGAGTGGGTGCCCCCTTGCTTGCTGATGTACCACACAACAGCCATGTTGTCCATGTGTACTGCAATGGCACCCACAGGGAGGCAGTCCTGAAAGGCTTGCAATGTGAGGGGGACTGCTCTTATCTCCAGTATGTACTTATGTCCAGTTTGGTCTCTGCGGAGGACCACATGCCTTGGACGGTCTTTCCCTGGTAATGCCCCCACACCCCAACAGGGTCTCAATCAGACGGGCTTGTATGAGACAGTACACTCCCACGATCTCAGATCCAGAGGGGGAGTCGCGGGGCCTAGGATCAGAGGACATCTGATCTGACTGGGCCGAGGCAGGGGTCAGATTCGAGGAAATGGGATCCGACAGCCTCTCTTTTAGATGAAGATGACCACCTGGGGAGAGAGGGGGCATTCCTCTTATAATCGGAGGGTCCAGGCTTAGCTGGGGACTGGGACAAACCTTTCAAAAGAAGTTTGTTAAAGCGCTCAACTAAAACCCTGGAGTTGAATGCGGCACAACTGTATTCAACCTCCATGTGGTCGGTGCCCAAACAAAGGCACTTCTCATGCAAATCGGACACAGGCATCTTCTGACTGAACGAGGAGCAACTTTTGAACACAATAGGCTTGTCAGACGTGCTGGGACAAAACATTAAAACCTAAGGGGCATGCTAACTCTGTAACCAGGAAGGAAAAACCAAAGGTCAAACCAGGAAGAACAACCGGTCCCACTATAACTATAGGACTAAACTATAAAAGTAGAAAACTATAAAGCTACAAAAGTACAGGAGTAAATGGCCACAACCAAAAAGGGCACCAAAACACACAGATACCACCAGAAAAAAGCAAAATGGGAGGGTAGGACTAAAAACTATCAATGATACACTAGAAAAACACCAACACTGAACACTAAAAAGGTAAGAACTAGAAAAATAATGCTACTTATTCCCACTGGAGACTCGAGCCTGAAAATCTGCATCTGATGCTGAGAGTGGCAAATGAGATCTGAGGGGTTAGGGGGCAGCAAGGGCTCATGAAAGTGGGAGGAGCTCGAACCTAAAAGCTGTCTGCAAGGCTGCCATCTCGGATCTGATGTCGGATCTTACAACCCAAGAGTGAGGAACACTGACATGGATAACATCAGATCTACCCTTTCATGATATTTTCCCTTCTTGGCCTCCGATACATCCTCACTATTGCAAATCAAGTTCCAGTCCCCACCCATAAAACCATTCCTTGCTGAAAATGACAATTTAGGATATTGTGTTCCAGGCCTAAACACAACAGGTAATACAAGTGAAAGTCCCTGTGCAAAATTTGTTTTCCACATTGAAGGCAGTCATTAACTTAAATGGCATTAATCAACAAGTATACGTATCCCCAAATGGGGTACTTAACTCTAGTCTGTGGTTTCATGTCCAACCGATGGACTGGACTGACGACACTGTTGAACCAAAGTGCATCAGCTGGCATGGCAAGAAAGAACTGAATATGGCACCAAAGGAGGACTCCTTTATACTCAGATGTCAAGTAGGGAGGGTGTCTACTGGATGGGGGCATAGTGAAACTTCCTGCTATTCAGGCTGACCATGAATTTCCTGCAGGCAGGAATTCCCTAAGACTGAGTACTGTAACAGTGACTACAATCATCATCAAATAATCATGCAACACAATACAGGTCAGACAGCTGAGCAACAGCATTTTTCATACAGTATCAAAACAGTAAAAAGTGACACCTGAAAAGCAATTTATACAGCATATATAACATAACATGTTTAATAATCCAAAATACAATGGTGCCACATTAACCAGTGTGTCCACTTGAAAAAGTTAACATGTTATCTATGTGAGATGATTTTGGGCACAAAAAAAAAAAAAAAAAAAAAAAAAAAACTAAGCAGAACTCTTCTACTTAATGAATTCTGGCTGTTTATCTTAAGGGGGGAAGCAGCCTCAGTGGCATTCAAAGAATTCCTAATTACAACCCAGGTTCAATTAGTTGTTCAGGCAGCTAACAGCCTTGGTAGGGGAGGACGGGCAGGCCCATCCTGGGTGGGGTGCAGTGAAGCAGAGCAAGCTGCATACTGCTGCAATTCCTTGGAGAAATGGTGATGCAAATGCATGACTTCGGGAAAGGTGTTAAGCTCACCAAGTCAAAAACTAGTGTCAGCCTTCAACCAGGGTGTGTGGATGCACAGACTTGCATGAGGAGAGCATTGTGAGCCTCTGAGGTGAAGAGGATCCCATACAAATGGGATGTGTCTGACTGAGGAGAAAACCTTGATGGTTGGCCGGCAAAACATATACACAGGGGAGGAGACAGGAAAAATCTCAACATTATAACTAAGGGGGGGGGGTGTTAGGGCTATTGGAAAACTAAATGTTGCATCTTTGCCACTGTGTCAAACAAGGTAGTTGGCTGCAGTCTGTCGTTTCAGCTCTGACCTAGAGACACTATGCTGCTGGACACAAAGCATCAACAAGCTCTGTTAGGTTAAGGTATAATGCAGGAGTAGTAAATCTTATGAACATTTGGTGTTCAAGTAACTCTAGGAACTGTTCTGTACCCCAAAATAAAATGCACGCAAGTTACCAATTAAAAATGCAATTTCCTTTAGAAAAAAAATGAAAAGTATGGCAGACAAGTTTCAGTAAAACAGATTATCAGGAGCACATGTTTTTAAGTGACACTTTTATTAAATATGTGAAAGCTGGACAACTACAAACATTTTTGAGAAATGGGGAAAAAACAGCAGTAGAAATCAAACAAGACATCTGCAGTTAAGTGTTTGAGAAGGACACCAAAACTTTCAATTTTGTTTTGTACTCAACATTTACATATGCAATAAGCTGCATTTCCATTGCAGAATACATACATACATTTAGCATTAAAATGCAGTGACTATAGTTATGACAAGTTTCAACAATGCTGAAGTTAATCTAGCAGAATCTGAAATATTATACAAAAAGGTTAGTGTTTTTTCACTCTTGAAACACAACAGCTGCAAGGGGAAGAATAAATGAACACAACACAGATGAAACGTAAGCCAAAGTTGAACAAAAACTGCTAAGGCTTGTGTAACCTAGAGATGGCAATCTATTGTCTTCCTTGAATTGGCTAAAACGCTAGGATTATACCAAAGGCACAGTTTCAGAACATGAAGACAAAGAACCATATGGTCCACTAACTATAGCCAGTCGATACTCAGGCGGTAAGCTACTGATCCAAGCTGCCCTTTACCCTTCCTCAAACTCGCTTTACATCTGTACTATAGAGTCTAGCAGTCTTACTGGCTTCAAATCTGCATTCGCTTTGAAAAAGTTGTTCCAAAACTCATTAGCCTCATTGTGCATACACATACACTCGTGTGCATTTGTGGTGGTGGTTATAAACATTTGCTTTAAGTTAACCCATTTTTGTTTCAAATTATACTCTCCAGTTTTTACACAAATTTCTCACTGGTGAGGTACCCTGCCTAGCCCCCAGAACACACACTTTTAGTTATCGTTGAAGCATCTAAAAGTTCCTGTCAAACTCCTCCAGTTTTCCACTGATAATCTCTTTACTCCATTAACACAACCTTGTTGAATAAGCTATGCAACATTCACAATCAATATGAAGTAGCAAAATAACTCAGACAAAAAAATGCAAAGGACAAAAAATGCAAATAAGCACAAAATGGGGTGCAAGCAAGCAGCATCACAATTAAATTGAGACAACTACTTAAAATTGATAGTGATGTTTATGAAGCTGGAAATTGATGGTGTAATGATGAATGTTATTAGTGCATACGCTCCACAAGCTGGGTATGCAATAGATGAGAAAGAAAAATTTTGGAGCGAGTTGGATGAAGTGGTGGTGAGTGTACCCAAGGGCGAGAGACTGGTGATTGGAGTGGATTTCAATGGACATATTGTTAAGGGGAACAGAGGGGATGAGGAAGTGATGGGCAGGTATGGTGTTAAGGAGAGGAATGCAGAAGGTCAGATGGTAGTGGATTTTGCGAAAAGGATGGACATGGCTGTGGTGGATACGTATTTTAAGAAGAGGGAGGAGCATAGGGTGACGTACAAGAGTGGAGGAGGTTGCACTCAGGTGGATTGGAGACTGTAAAGTGGTGATACGGGAAAGTGTAGTTAGGCAGCACAAAATGGTGGTCTGTAGGATGATGTTGGTGATCAAGAAGAGGACGACAAATGTGAGAGCAGTGCCAGGAATCAAATGGTGGAAGTTAAGGGTGACTGAGGTGAAGTTCAGGGAAGAGTTAAAACAGGCACTGGGGGGCAGTGAAGAGTTACCGAATAGCTGGGTAACTATAGCAGAGATAAGGGAGACAGCTAGAAAGGTGCTTGGTGTGATAACTGGACACAGGAAGGAGGACAAGGAGACCTGGTGGTGGAATGAGGAAGTACAGGAGAGTATACAGAGGAAGAGGCTGGCGAAAAAGTGGGATTGTCAGACAGATGAAGAAAGTAGACAGGAGTATAAGGAGATGAGGAGCATGGCAAACAGAGGTGGTGAAGGCCAAGGATAAGTCATTTGGAGAGTTGTATGAAAGGGTGGACACTGAAGAGGGAGAAAAAGAACCTGTACCGATTGGCTTGACAGAGGGACCGAGCTGGGAAAGATGTGCAGCAGGTAAGGGTGATAAAGGACAGTGAGGGAAATGTACTCAAACAAGGAGGGTGTGTTGAGCAGATAGAAAGAGTACCTTGAGCGGCTGATGAATGAAGAGAATGAGAGAGAGAGAAGGTTGGATGATGTCGGGATAGTGAATCAGGAAGTGAAACAGATTAGCAAGGAGGAAGTAAGGAGGGTGAAGAATGGAAAGGCTGTTGGTCCAGATGACATACCAGTAGAAGCATGGAGGTGCTTAGGAGAAATGGCAATAGAGTTTTTAACCAGATTGTTTAATGAAACCTTGGAAAGTCAGAGGATGCCTGAGGAGTGGAGAAAGTGTTTTGGCACCTATTTTTAAGAATAAGGGTGATGTGCAGAGCTGTAGTAACTACAGAGGGATAAAACTGATCAGTCACAGCTTGAAATTATGGGAACGAGTAGTGGAAGCGAGGTTAAGAAGGGAGGTGATAATTAGTGATCAGCAGTATGGTTTCATAAAGGGAAAGAGCGCTACAGATGCGATGTTTGCTCTGAGAGTGTTGATGGGGAAATAGAGAAGTTCAGAAGGAGTTGCACTGTGTCTTTGTGGACTTGGAGAAAGCATATGATAGGGTGCCTACAGAGGAGTTGTGGTATTGTATGAGGAAGTCATTAGTGGCAGAAAAGTATTTAAGAGTGGTACAGGATATGTATGAGGGTAGTGTGACAGTGGTTAAGTCTGCAGTGGGAGTGACAGTTGCGTTTAAGGTGGAGGTGGGATTACATCAAGGATCAGCTCTGAGCCCTTTCTTATTTGCAATGGTGATGGACAGATTGACAGATGAGGAGATCAGACAGGAGGCCCCATGGACTATGATGTCTGCAGATGATATTGTGATCTGTAGTGAGAGTAGGGACCAGGTAAAGGAGACCTTGGAGATGTGGATCTAGAGAGGAGAGGAATGAAGGTCAGCAGGACTAAGACAGAATGTGTGTGTGTGTGTGTGTGTGAATGCGAAGGAGGATAGAGGAATGGTGAGGATTGTAGGCTATAGACTTGGCGAAGGTGGATGAGTTTAAGTACTTGGGATCAACAGTTCAGAGTAATGGTGTGTGTGGAAGAGAGTACAGGCAGGGTGGAATGGGTGGAGAAGAGTGTCTGGAGTGACTTGTGACAGACTGGTACCAGTAATAGTGAAAGGGAAGGTCTACAAGAGGCTAGTGAGACCAGCTATGTTGTATGGGTTGGAGACGGTGGCATTGACAAAGGCAGGAGTCAGAGCTGGAAGTGGCAGAGTTAAAGATGTTAAGATTTGCAATGGGTGTGACAAGGATGGACAGGATTAGGAATCAGTATATTAGAGGGTCAGCTCAGGTTGGATGGTTTGGAGACAAAGTCAGAGAGGTGAGATTGCGTTGGTTTGGACATGTGCTGAGGAGGGATGCTGGGTATATTGGGAAAAGGATGCTAAGGATGGAGCTGCCAGGTAAGAGGAAAAGAGGAAGGCCTAAGATAAGGTTTATGGATGTGGTGAGAGAGGACATGCAGGTGGGTTGGTGACACACAGCACTATGCAGATGACAGGAAGAAATGGAAACATGATCCGCTGTGGCGACCCCTAACAGGAACAGCCGAAAAAGAAGACGACTTAATACTGAACCATGCAGCTACGTAAGAAGTAATGTGCAGGAGACATGCTATCAGAAAGCTATTCAGAGTTGAGAGATACAGGCAGGCACAAGTGATAGTACACCAGTAAGGTACAATGCACGACTCTGACAGTATCAGAACATGTATGTTTTGTTATCTGGGGTAATGACATACTACCAATACACCAAATGTTCATGTAAAAAAATAAAAAATAAGGAGGATGCAGACTGTTTAGTGACAGGCAGAAGATTTGAAGAAGCTATGGTCAGTGATGAGGGAAAGAAGAGGTCCAGAATGCTTTTTTTTAGGTTCAAAGGTAAGTGCTAGGCTAGCTGCCCTCGTGAGCTATTCTAAGCCTAGCTAATTTCCCATTCAAAGCAGGGAATCAGTGTATTTTGGGTCTGCAAGGTTAAATACCTTAATGATTATGCCAACCATAGAAGAAATACATTTAACAGCAATACTGCAAGCACAGAACAGAACTACCAGTGAGACAGCCAGCTATCATGCTGATTGCTGTCACTGAAAAAAGTGTTTATAGATCAAGTGGCACACTCATAAATGCTTGAACCGATACATTTTTTTTACACAAAGAAGCAATAGTACCTCATGATTTGATACGTCAATATCTATTTTACTGTATTTATTTAGTTTGCTTACCGAGGTAGTACACTGATCAAGAGAGACCATTTTACAGGCACAACCTGGGTAACCTATTGCTTACTGCAACAAAATATAATACATATGACCACCCATTTAGAAAGCACCTGCTTCATTATCGGATTATCCTACTTGCCCTCACAAAAGACGCATATAACTGGTCAGTCAAACAGGCTGTGTCCTATGTATTCAATACCTAGCAGAGTTGCGAACATTCACACAGTGCAGAATTTTCTCTCCTATGTCTTTTTACTTGGGCTAAAAAATTAAAAACTGAAGACTAGATTCAGGGTAAATTCAGAAACCACTTTAGACTAAGATGTTCTTAAGAGACTCTTTCCTTGTGGAAAACCTACGCAAAATATAGATCTAACTAAAATTTCAAGTCAGTAATAGTAACTGGATAAAAAAAGGCATCTGTCAGCTTTGTAACTCTAAATGTAGATCCAATTTGTAGCCACTGGATGGCTAGGAGGCTTTAAAGGTAAAATATCCTTTAGAAAATGTTAACTGTTACGGCAGGTAAGAGAGACTGTACGGGAAACAAAAACGCTGAATGGATGAACAATGAATTTTATTAGATAAGCAAACCAGCTGCATTGAACTTGAGACTGAAATGCTTGACCCATCCTCAGACAGAACAAAATGTCACTAGAGAACATACTAAAAATCCTCCATTTTATTGGGCTGGGGTGAAGGAAAACATCCTTGCTGGGAGACAGGTTTGCCAGCGAGTAGTGTCAAGGGCTCTGCGTCTGACACTTGAATTAAAATAATGAATCGTGACTACCTTGGACAATTATGTGGCCAATTAAAGCTACACTTGCCTTATCCTTTTTTGCATCAGAGAGGTTGAATGGAAAAATACAGGTGATCCTGCTTCTAATGAAATTAAGGAGCCTTTTCTTGCTCAACAGATTCGCACGGAGTAAAACAATGGAAGCCATCTGTCCATGTATAAAGCAGACAATTTGGCTTTTTCATTATGTCCACAAACACTTATATGATCAAAGTCCATTATGAAAATCTGGTATCGTCATACTTAGATTATCTTTTTGTTTTTCTGGCTTGGGATAAAAACTGCTTGCAAAATCAGGTCTTTCTATATGATCACTGACTGCCTACAGAGAGATTGGGTGAGTGAACCCTCCTCCTGGTTCTATATTGCATCAAGCAAAATACTTTGTCTGCAAGGTTCATGGCTGGAGGACTGCCTAGAAAAAATTCACTGCCAGGAGGCTTACAAAAACCTCCTTTATATTATGTGCTTGTTTCCTCTGACATAGTAAAGTGCTGTAAAATCTTAGAGAACTTGCTTCACATTTAGTACTACCCCTCAGATCTACTGCTCTGACAATGGTGTAAGCAATGAAAAAATCTTCCCCCAGTCTGCATTAAATGGGAGGATAGCGAAAAGACTGTGGTGATCAAACCTTTTCTCAGTTTTAACTAAAACACTGTCCTGCTAAGCAAGACGACCCAACTGTTGTTGAGAATTTTACTTCCCTCTCTGTGCCAATTTCCTTTTAAACTTCTTGATTCAAAGTCTAATGCTATATCTGGCTTGTCTCCTGTAAAATGGACAGTTTTTGAAGGGTACAGGCTGAGTTAATGAATTACCTAGTTGGGGGGGCTAGATGGAATCTTCAGGTTAGAAGAATGTGTAGACCAAGATGCAATGGGAGGCAAAAGATAAGTCAGTTAAAAAGCAAGTTTGTCTGGAAAAAGTTTTACAGGCTTGGAATCCTGCTGAGGATTTTCTTGAAATATTTTCTTAGGAGTTTCTTGTCCTTTTTAGGAGTATTTTGTTCCCTACAAACAAAAGAAGTTGGTCAGAGAGAAGTCCTCTGGTATCTAGGGAGTAAGGTAAGAAAAATCTGATTACTGTCATGCATGGCTACCTTTCTCCTACAAGGACTTGGAAAGCTCAGCAGCAGAAGGACCAAAAAGGAGTTCCCTAACAGGAGGAGAGAGTCTAGAAGACTGGTCTTTACAACTTCAGAAGAGAAGGAAACACCAAGCAAACATGCGAATAGCTGAGCCTGTGGCTACAGCTCTACAACAGGCCTGTGCAGCATCATACCTGCAATTAATTAAGTATTTGTCTACTTGAGGGGCATTGTTAAGCAAGCAGATACCCTGAGACTTGTGCTCAAAATCTCCAAATTTTACAAGACACTTATTTGGGTTTCCCAAAATGGAAAGTAAATGCTTTTCATTTATATTTGGTAACTGAAAGCTAGGGTGGTAAAAGTATATACTTGTTTGCCACACCTGCCCATTGCCCTTCTGTCTCTATCAGACAGCATTACATTGGAAGCAGAAAGCAATTTATTGGGTTTCAGTTGACAAGACTGCAGGAGCTGCTATAAGATTCTTGCACAAGAATTTTGTGGCCTTTGGCACTATATAAAACCTCTTAGGTTTCTTAGGTTCAGAGGGTTGCAAGTCTGGATTAGAAGAGATGGAAGCAAACGCATCTAAAAAAGGCTCTGAGGACAGGAATCAGAGAGGGTTTAGGGGCCCCAAATTCCAGTAAATCACAGTACCTTTTCTGTATGTCTGACACCTGTTTAGTATCTAATGCAACATGCTGCATCATTCTGGAAATGGTTTTCCCAATGAAAATTTTATTTATAAATGAATCAGGCAATAGTTATCCTCATCATGAGGCTAATTGAATATGGGAGGAATAGGCCAGAAATTCCTCATTTGAATCGGATTCCTCCTCTTCTAAATGAATACTCATGCTGCCTCTTCAAGGTAGATGAGGCAGGAGCCCGTGGAGAAAGGAAGAAGGCTGCAAGGCCAGAATGGCCTTAAGCCTTGACAGAAATCAAGTCGTTCATTCTCCCAGGATGTAAGTAGAAATGTTTAGTTTTTTGTTTCATATTTTCTGCAATGTCTGCTTGAATGAAGTTAGGTGGTATGGAACCTTTTCAGATCTTGATAAGACAACCTGGTACCTCTTCTCGTACAAGGATCTGAGACATGCCCTTGGGTCTTTCTGAGATAATCACCTTGAGTTCTCCCCCTTATTTCCCACGGTGGTTAGAGATTCAGTCTCGTCAGATGTGCAGGTGAGAGACTCTGGCTGAGCCATGGTAGCAGGCACCTCTGCTGAGGTTGGAATTATTGAGGATTCTTGCATCATCACAACAGGTACATACGAGTTGGACTGTGCAGGAGAAGTAGATTTTTAACTTTTTAAACTTCTTGTTGTTATGAGCAGGACTTCGGAGTTCAAGGGTTCTGCCATCTTGGAAAGTGTAACGTTCTTGAGACAATGGGTCTGTAAATATGTATTAAGGGAAGATAGCCTAGTATTAAGGATTTTAGGGACAAATGAGTGGTAAATTTTACAATTACTGTAAGCTGTGTTCAGGTCCTAAGTAACACACACACAGTGGGTGTCTTTATAAGGAATCTGCCTTCTACAGTTGCACTTCCCTCTCAGTTAATATGAACAAATCTTTACAATAACATACAAAAAAGAAGGGTCCCCCAATGGGGTGCTTTATCTGACCAAGTCTTGGCAGTGGTAGCAGCACATGACATGGTAAAGTGACAGATATTAGTGAAGCCTCTGTGTTTGGACTGGCAAAAAGACAGCCTGAGGATCCTACATGTACCCATCTGCCCATGTACCTCTTCAATCATAGATTGTGATCATACACTGGATGTATGGAGTTGTCAAGAAGGTTATTAGTTTTTGGTACCTTGGCTGGATGTCAGGTTAACGTCGGCAGGATAACCCAGAAGTTCGGAATTACTGACACAGTGACCTACAGCTTTCTGAAGAGTAATTTCTATGAAGGGAACAGAATGCAAAGTATTTAACACACTGCATTATTTTCTACTTTTCTTTAGCTGCTGCAGATATTAGAAACTGTTCCAAAATTAAAATTTTACCAAAAGATGCATTCAGAATCTTTGTATTTACATCAAAAATGTTGTGCTTGCAGCCAACCAGGTTACATAAAACTAACAGAAGCAGCAGCTCAAAAATGTTTAAGGACTGCATCTTACCCATAGGAATTATGCATATGAGAGCCAACTTCATCTGTGGTCCAGATCATTTCTGAAAGCGTTTTATGCTATGAATTTATGGCCTTTATACCAAAAGTGATTAAAGTGAAGACATTTTAAACATCCTACTCAAGAAAGTACAGTTGTGTACACTTACCATAAATGCAGATGTTAGTGTGTATTCACTGTTGCAGTCATCACATTTGGGTTATCTGCCTGCAGGTAGCCCTCAGCCGGCCTGAATAGCAGAGTCGTTGGATTTCTGCATCAGATGCTGTCGCCTTTTCCAAGGGAGGTAAAACAGGACTGCAACAGTGAATACACTAACATCTACATTTATGGCAAGTGTACACAACTGTACTACGTCCTTTGTGTTTCACTGTTGCAGTCATCACATTTGGGTTGGTTCCCAAAGCTAAGGAAGGGTGGAGGTAGTTAGAGAGCATTAGGGCTAGCAATCAGGCCATGTAAGACTGCTGTGGCAAATCCAGCTCTGGATTTAGAAAAGATACGCAAGCGGTAATGCTTGGTGAAAGTACGTACAAAGCTCCAGGTAGCAGCTTCCAGGATGTCCCTGGTAGGGACTCCTCTGAGAAATGCCATAGAGGTAGATGCAGCCCTGGTGGAATGAGATCTTATCCCCTGTGGAGTAGGTTTTCCATGGTGCTTGTAGCAGAAATTAATGCAATGGGCTATCCATTTGGAAATGGTTTGCTTTGAAATGGCCCTCCCCTTTGCCCCTGCAGAAAAGCTAACTAGCAGCTGGTCAGATTTTCTGAGAGGCTTAGTCCTGTCCAAATAGAATCTAAGCTGTCTGTGCATGTCCAGAGAATGCAGTATCCTTTCCCTTTTATTTTGAGGATTAGGGAAAAAAGTAGGCAAATGGACTGGTTTAGGACCACACTAGACACCACCTTGGACATAAAGGATGGATTACTCCTGAGGGAAACCCTGTCTGCATGGAAGATAATGGGGTTCCACTGCTATGAGGGCCTGTAGTTCAGACACTCTTCTTGCTGAAATGATGGCTAGAAGTAAGGCTGTTTTCCAAGAAAATAATTTCAACTCTGCTGTAGCAGCTGGCTCAAAGGGGGGTGAGATTTCCCCCTTTTAAGGTCGCAGGCTGGAGTGGGAGCTCTCCTTGGGGCTTAAATTTTTGGCCCCTCTAAGGAATTGTTTTAGCAGGGGATGAGAGAAGAGGGGTGGTTCAGTATTATAATGTGCTGAAATGGCAGAGGCATGAATCTTAATTGACGAGAAAGATAGGCCCTTGTGGAGCATTTCTGTTAAATAATCTAGAATATGAGGCAAGCTGGGCACCGTTGTGCCCATCACCTGAGCCTGGCTCCAGGAACAGTATCTCTTCCACTTCAGTGAATAGGATTTTCTAGTACCAGGCCTCCTTGCCTCAAGAATGACATCCAGCACCTGCTTACTGAGGGTTGCTAGAGGTGAGCTCAGAGGATTAGCCATGCTGCAAGGTTCAGGGTTTGAAGCTGAGGGTGCAGAATCTGGCCCACCTGCTGGGACAGCAGGGAAGGGGTCTGAGGCAGATGCCATCGTTGCAGCACAGTCAGACTGCATAAAAGGGGGCATCAGTGCTGGCATGGCCAGTCTGGTGCAATCAATATTGTCCTTGGCTTGTCCTGTTTGATTTTTAGTAGAACCTTCGAGAGGAGAGGCAGAGAGAGAAAGGCATAAACAGAGAGGCTTTCTCAGGTAAAGGACAGGGTATCCACTTTCCAAGCTTGACTGTGGGGAGTTCTGGTGCAGAATTTGTTCAATTGGTAGTTCGGAGGGGAGGCAAACAGGTCTACCTCTGGAGTCCCCCATTTGTTCCTCAAGAGCTTGAATATTTTGGGCTCCAGTTTCCATTCATGTGGGTCCATGAGATTTCTCCTTAAGTCGTTTGCCAGTGAATTTAGTTTGCCTGGCAGGAACTGAGCTTGTAGGTGCAACTTGGTAGCACAAGGCTGTGTCCCACAGAGCCATGGCTAGTCTGCAGAGAGGGTAGGAGTGGGTTTCCCCCTGCTTGTTTATGTACTACATATAACTGCGGTGTTGTCTGTCTTTACCAACAGTTGTCCTGGAATAATAAGGTCTTTGAAGGCTGTCAGAGCATTCTGTACAGCTAACACTTCTTTTTGATTGCTATGCAGATTCATCTGATTTGGGTTCCATTTGCCCTGAATGCACTGCCTTCCCCCCCATGCATAGTCAGATGCGTCTGTTAGGGTTTGGGCGTCAGGGGGTAGAGTGAAAGGGAGTCCCTTGTCGTGGTAGCAGGCCTCTGCCCACCAAAAGAACTCTGCCCTTAAATAAGGAATGATAGGAATCACGGTTTCCAGGTCCTGAGAATGTTGACACCATAGACTTTTTAGATATCACTGAAGTTTCCTCATATGCAGTCTTGCATATGGAATTAGCAGAATGCAAGAGGCCATGAACCCCAGAGCTTGCAGTATTTTCCTTGCAGATAGCTGTTTTTTTGTGGCCAATAGTTTGAAGTAGGTTGTCAAATAAAGTTGTTCCTCCGGAGTGAGGAATGTCATCTGGGAAGTTGTGTTCAAGCTTGCTCCCAGGAATACAATCTGCTGGCAGGGTACAAGGTGTGATTTCCTCTCTTTGATGGTGTACCCCAGTGAGGTTAGAAGTTTCTTTACAAATGCCAGGTGTTGTAATAGCCAAGTCCTGACTTTCTGCCTGACTCAGGCAATTGTCCAAGTATGGGTAAATCTGAATATTTCTCTGCCTGCAAAATGCAATGGCTGGAGCTAGACACTGTGAACACCCTGGGCACAGTAGGTAAGTGAAAGAGAAGTGCAGAGAAGTGATAGTGTATGGAGCCCGCCTGAAACATAGGTATTGTTTGCAGGATTCCCTTACTGGGATGTGCAAGTAAGCTTCTTTTAAGTCTAGGGATGCCAGCCAGGCATCCTTGGCTAGCATAGGAAGAAGCTGAAGAGTTGTTTAGAATTTTGGAAACACCAAAAAGGTGTTGAGAATAGACAGGTCCAGGATAGGATGCCAGGAGTTTTCTTTTCTGGGTACCAGGAACAGTCTTGAAGAGAGCAAGTAGATGAGCAGGTCTTGGAAGGGTTAAGGTTAAGTCATTGTGCCATTTTTCCATAGGGGGGGTGACGTACTACTCCCTGCTTTGGAAGTGGGAGCCCCCCACTGCTTAGATCTGTGCGTAGCCTGAGACTGAAGTCTTGGTGGTCTTCTGTTCCTGGGTTTGGACTGAGAAGGCCTGGAAGGGACTGGAAAAGACAAGTTCTTTGAAGGCCAATGCCTACTGAATCTGGGAGGCTGTACTTGTAAGAAATCTTTAACTGTTTGCATAGACTTAACTTTTTCCTCCATCCTTTTGAGGACGACTTCTGCTTTGTTGCCAAAAAGGCAGTCTTGGTTCAAGGGTGCATCCAGTAATTTAGTTTTAACATGATCTGGCAAGTTTTGTTCCTTAAGCAAAGCATGCCTTCTAAGTACAGATCCAGTGACAGCAGCCTTGCAAGATGCTTCTAAAGCATCAAAACCACATTGCAAAGTATGTTTACCAAAACTTGTTCAGCAGAATGCATTAAATCTTATAACTCTGTATTCCGCACAGTCAGGAATCAACATAATTTTCTGTTTAAGTAGTCCTATAATATGCTGCTAATACTTTAACATATGAAACTGGCAATTTAAAGCCCTAATAATCAAAGTAGCAGAAGTGTATACCTTCTTACCCCATCTAAGGCTCTAGAGTCCCTATCAGAAGGGGTAGGATTTTTGGCAGTAGTAGCCTTAATGCCTTTTGGTCCTTGGGAAATGGTCTCTGGATGCACAGTAGGATTCTAGAAGAGGAACTTGTGAGAGTCAGTTACTCTGTACTACCTGTCAGGTTTCCTGGGAGGTGGAGGCAAAGTGTCTGGGGTAAGGTTAGATTCCAAGAAAACATCATCTATAATAGCCAGAACAGGAGGGATAGCTAGAGACCTGTGTTGAGGCAGGAGTAAAAATTCCCTAAGTCTCTTTTTAGACTCAGAATAGTCCTGGCTTTCCCAGCAGAAATGCTCCCTAAGGGTATGCAAAGTTTCAACAAAAGCAAAATCTTCTGGAGGGGAAGCGGAGGAAATGGAATCCTCTGCATCAGAATCCTCATAAATAGATGAGGGCAAATCCTGGTAATCAGAAGGAACAGAGATATCAGATTCCTGATCAGAAGAATCAGAAAGAAAAACAGTTCTAGGTCTCTTAGAGGGGGAAGTCTGGCTTCCCCTAATTAAGGTAATAAGGTCTTCAGCCATTCTAAGCATTTGTTTTTGAGGCATATGGGCCTGAGTATGCAATTTGGTCATCGGTTTCCTAGGCGTAGTGTGAGCTTTAGGCCTGAGGAATTCGGTATTTCTAGCCTGAAACAAAGTCGTTGGTTTAATATGAAAGTCTGTAGGCCTGAATACACCCTAAGAAGCCGGTGCCTGCAGAGCGGCTCCGGACCCATCCAAGGTAGAGACATCCGCAGATTACATAGTCGAAGAAGCATCTCGTGGCATACTGGACTCAGAATGGGTCTCAGCAGAGGCCTGCGAATCTGTAGAAGTGGGTATCAGGGGTTGCGAGGGCGCCTCACTGAGTACTGGCGGGCTGGCTAACTAGCTTAATGTAAGCGTCGTCGGCAGTTTTGGACCTATGCAATCTGGCTCTGTCTTTATCCTTACTTTTTTTGGAAGATCGGTAATCGAATGGCTTATCAAAGCCATTTCGGAATACGGAGAACGAGAGCGGGAATTTAGCGACAAAGATAGCCCGACAATGAATACATCCCGCATTAAACAAGGCACAAAACCGACAGCGAGGAACATCGTGGTCTGGGCCTAACAGGTGACAGTACGAATGAAAATCTCTGTGAGGTATTTGTATTTGCTTTCCATAGGCAAGACAATTGTTAACTTTTTCTGACATCTATTAGAGCAAGTAAAAAGGATCCCCAATGGGGTACTTGGCTTTAGAAGAATTTAGGTTTGAAACTCGAAAAACGAAAATTTCAGGTAGCGGCCAACCGGCACTTGCAAACTGCTTCTGCTTTGGGCTCCCACCCAGCAAGAAAAGCTGATGTAATGGTGTCGGCTGCATGTTTTATACCCCCTGACGACCTGATGTCATGGAAGAGGCGACAGCATGCGACGCAGAAATCCAAGAATCTGGTATTTGGGCCGACTGAGGGCAACCTGCAGGCAGATAACCCAAGTGTGATGACTGCAACAGTGAAACACGAAGAACATCGAATGTTATGCTATACGATACAAGATATCTTCTCAAACTGCAGAAAGTGGCAGTACATCATAGTTGAGCCACAAAAAGTACCCTACTGGAAGGGTACAAGACAGCTCAAAAAAAAAAAATGGAGAGAACAGATGTAACAAAGATAATAAAGAGGAAAGTGCATTGACAAAAGTGTGCACTAAAAGTCAAGATCAGGCTCTACATAGACTGCAAATTCAGGTCAGAAATTGTGAACACAAATTTAAATATTTAAGAAATTACAAGATGTTCAACATAATGGCTACTTTCAAAACACGTGTATGCCAGGCCATGGTGTGAAAAGATGAATGAATAGATGCATCTAACAAAATCACATGGAAAAAGCCAAAAGCATGATAAACTGACAAATATGCTGTGAAAGTACAAAGTTGTGTAAGAACGTACCATAACAGCAGATGTCCTACTAATCATTGTTGCAGTATTCATATCAAATGGGTTATTCACAGCTGATGTCTGTCTGGGGTACCAAAATTTTACCTTTCCAGAATTACACATCAGACGTGTGACCTCAACTTGTAAGCGTACGGGTGCATAGGCAGCTGTACGAGTGTAATTCCTCATACTATTTCCAAGCCAGTGGCCTGAAGATCCCAGAGAATGACAGACTGGTCAGCAAGGAAGGATGAAGCATGAAATATTAAGGAGGCCCCTTTTGTTCTGAGTTGCTATCCATAGTTTAGCGACAGCGAGAGGAGAACAAGAAGAAATGGCATTAGTGATCCAACTTGCAATTATTTACTTAAACAATGGTAGGCTCAATTCTGAGTACATTAAGGAGCAAACAAATCTGCCAATTTTTTCTAATGGATTTGGCTTTATCCAAATAGAATCTTAACTGTCTGAATGACTAGACAACGTAGCAACCCCCCCCCCCCCCCCAATTCCGCTGGTTGGGAAAGAAGGTAGGGAGATTTACAGCACAGTTATGTGAAAGTTTGTTCACTACTTTAGGCATGAAAGGAGGGTTAGCTCTCAAAGACACCCTATCCTTGTGAAAAATAAAGGGCAGGATGGCCATGAGAACCTGATGCTCTGAGACTGTCCTACCTAAAGTAAGAGCCAGAAGTAATATCGTTTTCCAGGTGCAGAATTTGATGTTTGCAGAGACTACTGATTCAGGAGGAGGCAAAGTAAGCTTTTCTAGCACAAATTTGAGATCCCAAGGCAGGAGGATGAGCTTCCTTGGTGGTCTAACATGCAGCACCCCTTTAAGGAATAACTTGATCTCAAAGGCTTGAAGGGTTGACATGCAGAGATGGCTGACAGGTGTGCTTTACTGGAAGAGTAGACCAGAAATATACGCATGAACTCTCACACAAACTTTAGTATGGAAAGTACCTGCGATTTGTTGGGGTCCTGTCCATTCCTGGGGCACAAAGTAAAACGTCTAACATTTGGCTATATAGCATTTTAGAGTGGTGGGTCTCCAGGCTTACTGCAAAACCTTAAATACGTCCTCTGAAAAGTTATGCTTGTAAGGAATTCGAACCCTATCATCCACAGTGATGGGTTCAGGGATGACAGTATGGGGTTTAGTACTGACCCCTTGTACAGTGTAATGAGATCCACTTGTAATAACAATTTGTAGTAGCTGACACTGGTTAAGTGAAAAAGAAGAAACCAATGCTAAATTGGTCGAAACGGGATCACTAGCAAGAGTTTTGGCTTTTCTTTTTGGGCCTTTAGAAGAACCCCTTGAATGAGAGGTAAAGAAAGGTGAAGAGGAAATTCCTTGTCCACTGAAAGTTGAAAGCATCTGCCCCACCAGGCTGAGAGAGTCCCCCAACCAGTCCAAAACAGGGGAATTGTTTGTTAGTTTCTGATGCAAGTAGTCTATCTGAGTTGTCCCCCAAATGAGGGGAATGTCCAAGAGAAGTCCATTGGTGAGGATCATCCAAGGTCCTGCCTAATGTGTCTGCCAACACACTGTCCACTGATGGAATGTATATGGCTACTAAAGACATGTTTTTCTCAGCGGTAATCTCACAGTCTCCTTTGTGCCAATCTGCCCAGTTGGTAAGACCGGGGTCCTCATTGCTTGTTTATGTTGTCTGCTACAAACTTGGGGGTCTGGCCACAAGACAAAAGAAAAGACTTGGAAGATTGAATGAGGGCCCTCATCTTCAAATTGACATGTTCCTTTAGTAGCTTTGGTTGCCACTTGCCCTAAACCCAGTGTCCCTGTACAGGCTTCCTATGGCTCGTCCGAGGCATCTATGTGCATTTCTTGAATTGGAAGTGATGGGGTACCACTGGATTTTTCTCATATGCAGTCTGGCTAGAGGGAACACTGGAATAGTTGCTGCCATGAATTATAGGACCCTTAGCACTATCTTAATGAGCACTTGCTGAAGGAGATTGGGTTATAAAAGTAATTAGCTAGGCTCTACAATTTTTCCTGAGGCAGGCTGGCCTGCATCCTTAAGTGTCCAGTCTGCAGCCCAAGAAAACTAAGATTGGAACTGGCTGCAGGGAGGACTTCCAGTAAATGATAGTGAACCCAAACTGTGAATGGAAGTTGAGGATTAGCTAGAGGTGGTGCAGGAGTATCTGAGAAGAGGAGGATTGGATTAACAAGTTATCTAAAGTCTGGATTCCCTATGCTTGACAAAAGGCAATTGCAGCTACCAAGCACTTGTGAAAACTCTTGGGGCTGCGGAAAGTACAAAAGAAAAAGCAGAAAAAGTGAGACCATCCAGCTCAAAACCTGAGGGATCTCCTGCAAGGGGGGGGTGATTTGGAATAAAGAGGTAGGCATCTTTTAGATCTAGAGATACTAGAAAAGCCTAAGGCACAATGAATGGAAGCAGAGGAGTGCAAAGGGAAAGCATTTTGAAAGTTGGCACTTTTAGAAATGGGCTTAGTACAGATCGATATATTATGGGTCTCCACTGCCATTCTTTCACAAATTCCTGCAATACTGGTTCCATTGTGGCTTGTGCCTGCAATTCCTGTAGGATGAGTGGAAGCAGATGGATCTGGCTGTGGGGAGGAGGTGGCATACCATTTAGAGGAGGGGTTTCCAATCAAGACTTGGCGTAGCCTTTTTTTTTTTTTTTTTTTTTTTTTTTTTTTTTTTAGAAGAGTAAGCACCCATTGGTCTGTGTTAATCCCTTCCCAGATAGAGGCTGACTGGGTGAGCCTTTTGGGGGGGGGGGGGGGAGATAAGGTGGAGGAACTTTGCAGATAGTTACAGAGATCCGTCTCCAAAGGGAGGCCTCAGAGAAAAGGAATCTCTGGTTTCTCAGGGAATCCCTTTCTAGGGGGCTTCCTGTGTTTCTGGCTGGGTCTCCAATTTCACGGTTGTCTCCGGTTCTTGGAGAGTTTTGAAGACTGGCTGCCCAAGGTCCAGACAGGAGAATTTGTCTCAAGCGGTACCTGTAAATTTAAGCTTTCAAGTCTTCAAGTATGGGTAAGACTGTGTAATCATGCATACCTTTGAAGGACAGTACCAGTGGCAGCTACACTAATCAAGGCCTCTACAGCATCAAAACTACATTTAATGTTATGTCTGTCTACGTGTGTAGCCTGATTAAGTAAAGACAACATTTTCTGCTTAGAATCAGTCCTTTGGGAATCCACCACTAACTTGTTGGGAACTGAGGATGGAAATCAAGTACTTGGTTGTTTGGGTTTGACGAGTTATAGTTCAGAATGGCAAAGTAGAGGAGGTACAAATGTTTTAACCCACCTGTCCATAGCCTTATTAACCTTGTCTGAAAGGAGGGCACTGGCATTAGGGAAGAGCTTAGTAGGTTTATCAGTACAGACATATACTGCAGACAGGTCTAGCACAGAAATTTTAAAGAACTTAAGATCATCAGAGACTTTTCTGTCTGGTCATTTGGGGGCAGGAGGCTGCAAGTCAGCAGAGATGGACTGTAAGGAATCCAAGAAGCCCTCAACAAGGGGAACTGGGAAGAGGGGTGGTAGTGCCCATTTCCAAGAGGTTCTACTATCTTTTCTATAATCTGCCTAGAATCTCACTCAGAATGTTTCATCATGTTTAACATTGGCCTTACAAAAGAAGATCCTTCTACAACAGAATGAAGAGAAAGGGAATCATCATCATTTGAATGGACTTTGTCAGGGGGACTAGATCTGAGATGAATAGGCCAAGGATTTATCCGAATCAGAAGCCTCCACATCTTCAGAAGGACATGAATCTACAACAACCTTTTGAAGGGTGGGTGTTGCTGAGAAGAAAAGGATGGTGGCTTTAGGGCTATAATGGCCTTGTATAGGCCTTGAGAAAAGTCCATCTATTCCTTCTTCCTAGGAGGGAGGAGGAGGGAAGAGAAGTTACATGTTTGAGTGTTTTGGTGAATCTTCTTTGATGAGACATGCACCTGAACAAAGCATAGTGGTTCATACCTCTGATGTACATCAATAAGTTTACCTGGGATCTCCTCCTTAACTAATATCTAGGAAATTAACTCTGGACCCACGAAGATGAAACAGTATTCAGCTTTATCTGCAAGTTTCTCAGTCTTAAGAACTGAGGGCTTAGTAGAGGGCATATGCGATGGAACCGGACATACCACGGGTTCTGAAACCTCAGTGGGTACACTGGAGTTGGAGAGCATCAACTGACTTTCTGGCCTAGTTCTTTTAAGCTTCTTAAGCAGTAACAGTATCGCTGGGGAAGCACAATCTGCCATCTTAGAGTGGGACAGGCATTTAAGACATTGAGTCTCCAGAAAAGTACTGAATGCGGACAAACAGGTTTGCAAAGCTTGGATACACACACCTGACAAATGGAATGAGCCTTCTAGTAGTATTCCGCTCCCAAGCGAAAAAGACACTGGGTATGGAAGTCTTCGCACAGGATTTGTCTATCACACTTGCACTTACCCACTCTAGCTGACACTGAATACCAGTAAGCAAAAATACTTTGGAAAAGCAAAGGACTTGTTTACTCAAAGCACTGATACCAATGACTAAACGACAATCAGATTTAATAGATATGCCACGAGTGTTTGGGCTGGCAGTGAGAAAGTCTGGGGAATTATGGTCATACATCTACCTATATACCCCTACGCATACTAGATGAGGTCACAAATTGGATGTTTGATCCTGGAAAGGTAAAGCTTTGGTATCCTGGACAGAAAGTGATGAAAGCCCATTTGTTATGAATACTGCAACAGTGATTTCAGCCAGAACATGTAGTAGTTCATTTAAAGAAAAATACTTCAAATAATTAGTAGAAAAAAGTGCAGAACAACTATGTTCAGTAATGCAGGGGCAGACTGCAAAAACAAAAGTTTCTGATGTGCACTGTTTTCTCCCAGGTCTTCTGACCATCAATCCTCCTCCCAAACAGACATGGGCAAGAGGACAAGCGATCCACGTCACTACAAATGCACACAATTCTTTCCCCATGTGACTGCACACTTCTGACCAGCTACATTAAAGGCTACCCACCATGAATTGGCTTGGTGAGTCAATGTTCACCACAGGCCACCATAATGCATCACTGCCATTCCTACAGGAGGTTGAAAATGTGCATGGCAAGCTCCTCCCAGTGCAGGCACACCAAACTTCCCATTTCCAGCTCCAGCTGATGGCACAGCCACCAATGAATACTGGATCACCTGAGCTACAGTCATGGCTTTATTCATCTACACCAACAGGGCCTGCTACATAACTTGAAACAATTGGTAATGAAGACTATTAGTAATTCATATGCCCTTTAGTTTTAACTGGTCACCAAAATTAATCTAAGCAGTATAGGAAAGAACAAGAAAGTTTAAGTGCGCAAACACAATGTGAATGTGGGAGGAGCATGCAAATGCTCAGAGCAAAGTACTAGCAGCTGAAGACCACCAGCAGTACCACATAATCCTTTTCAGGGAACAATGTACTTGTAAAAAGGGCAAATAGCCTGAAGGCCTGCAGAACCACTCATCTTAAGAGAACAATAAGCACAAATTCTCCTACCATCACACAGCCCTCCCTACTTCTTGCAGGAAATATGAAATCAATTTTTTTTTAAAATAAAAATATGATGGCAAACAAAAAGTGGAGAAAAATACAGATCAGACAAAAGTATAATGCGAGTCTAAGTACTGTTCAGGCACGTCACTGAAATTCTGTTCCACGTTCATGAAGTGCTGCAATTAATGGCAGTAAAGGAAATGAATTTCAGATTAGCCTCCAGCAGCAAGTGCCACACAACATGAGATTTCCTTCAAAACCTTCTTTATCTCTGCCACTTTAACCCAAACAAAACTTCTGACACATGTTCATATGGTTCTAAGCTCTATCAGTGGAGTACACAAAGAAGTGCGAAGCTGTGGTGGTAGCAGTCCCAGTTTTAAGGTGGCGCAGTTCAGTCTAGACTTCTAGAGAAGGAAAAAGGAGAAATGCAGGAAAAGAATGGAAGAGGTTGGGAGGTAGGGTGAAAACAGGGAGAGGTAAAAAGCATAAGTAGTTAGTATAACAGGCACAAAGGATCACAGCAAACAAGTTAGAGCAAAGCTACTCATTACCAAACTCTCCTTATCACATTCAGTCAAAACTGGTTACAAAGGACCCAGCTGTTAGCAGAAGAACATTCAGTTATAACTGGTTACAAAGGATCCAGTTGTTAGCAGAACACAAAACACAGGGAAACAGTCAGGTGTTAACATGAAAAAATTCTGCAGAGGTGAGCTGATAACTCTACAGGCACACCTACGGTAAGGAATAAAGCCAACAACCAATCATTTATAAAGCATCACAGATTGGTCTTGCCTGGGAAAGAAAACGTTTTAATGACATACCAAAACTAAAACGTTATGCTCTTAATATTAAAGTACATACCGTGGCTGAACTATCCCTACAAAACAATGTTATCTTGAGAGTTTGAGCAGTTTGCACAAAGTTTCATAAAAGTAAATGCTACACGAAGAACAGAAAACTATGAACAATTTTTGGAAATACAACAGAAGTGTGTGGTAGAGGTCGTACTTAAAAGAAACGTGTTTAGACTGGTATAGCTCATTAAATAAACAAAAAATGCAAAACTGGTTAAGATAATGGTGCAGAAAAAAATATGTACTCACCATACCAGACAAACCAAGTGGAAAGCCCTCTACAGTGCAACTGTTGCGACTTCCTTTTCTATCCCCAGTTTTAGCGCCTATCCTCAAAGCCATGCACAGTTCCAGCCAGTGCAAATCATACCATATCATATAAAAGGCCATGCTCATCCATTTGTGCTCACCAGTTGAATCCCTGTGCACTAAACAAGCATGACCGGATAGCAAAAATAAAAATGTATATACACATGAATGCCCTACTAACAGGAAAGCATGCCATAACACACTATGGCTAGAGAAGCTGCCTAGATGAAGTGAACTAGCAGAAGACTAAACACACTGCAGAAGACTGACAGGCAACAGATATAGTGACTACCTATCTTGTACAATTTAAGCCACCTTATGAAGCAACAGTTGAGAAGAAACCCCAGGGTTATGTCAAAAGGCAAACAAAGAACAGATGTGACAAACTAGACCCAGCTCTTGGAATCACCATCTAATGTCTGAAGTTGAGCAATCAATAAAAGCACTTGCACTCCTCTGGCACAGAAAAGCCTAGCAATCTGCTTCTGTTTCCCCCATTTGTTCAGTAAACTCTGTAGAGGACTGTGACTGTTCATGGGGTTACTAAAGGAGCCGGATGCAAACTTAACATTGGATGAGACAGGTGGCAAACCATCTTATGACAAAAGACAATGCAGTTACCACTACACCTACAAAGGGTTTGCTCAACCAGCGGAAGCCACTCCCTCACAGGAAAAAGAAAGAAACTGGTCTGTCTTCCCAATATGATTAGCCTTT
>NW_025049020.1:0-33507 GCF_019279795.1 Protopterus annectens | reverse complement strand
GAAATTGAGTTAGGGGGGTAGACTAGGGCAGTGCCTCCACCTTTTTATTTAGTCGGTCATTTCTGAGACAAAGAAATCCTGGGGCAGAATCTCAGTGTCGTAAAGGGCTTGGGACAGGTTTCAGAGATGGCTAAGATATCTGGTTGGTTATGGCTTAACCAAGCTTGAAATTGTTGTACTTTGTTTAGACTTTGTTCATTAATTGTAAAAATATGTAGGGTGTTGAGATAGGAGGAAGAGGGTAAGGGATAAGTGTTGTTAATAAAGGATGTAGGACCAGGGTTAGGATGGATATCACCAGCTTGGACTAGGTTTTTGAAGGAGATATCCTTTAGCCATATTGGTCTGCCAGGCATGAATTTTGGTAGATTGTAGATTGGATCAGGTGACAGTATCTTGACTTTAGAGGAGAAGAATTTAGGGTGGACTAAGTGCAGAGGGTTGGGCTGAATGTGAGAAGAGGAGATAGAGTGGAAATGGAAGTAAGAGTGAGGGAAAATGTGGGTTTGTATGGTAGTTGTCTTTGTAAGTGGTATTGGGCAAGCATAGGTGGAATATGAGGTAGCAGAGTATAAGGGAAGTAGGAACAGAAAGAGGAGGCTGGGGGGACTGGAGGGTGTGATAACTTGAGGAGAGCATGTTGGAGCAAAGAGAGAGTGGTATGAGTGGTTAGGAAAATAGAGAAGGCTATGTAGAAGAAAGGGTTTAAAAAGTTATGGAGGTATTCTAGAGATTTAAGAAAAGAGGAGGGGTGGAGTACAGATTACAGAGTTTAAGAAGGATGGCTATAGGTGGGAGGAGTAATGAGGGGGGAACTGGTATTGGGTAATTAGGCTGAGAGGGTGGGTTAAGATAGGAATAAAGCTAGGAGTACTGGGTGGGTGGGAATTGAGGGCAGGGGAGTGGAGTGAGCCCATAGGGCGAATGGAGTGGGAAAGAACACTAGAGGTGAGTATGGCAGAAAAAGTATCAGCAAAGAGCAGATTAAAGGCTGTAGTTGGAAGGTATGAACTAAATATTTCCAGCCAGAAAATGAAGGCTGCCTTTACAGAGAGTAGTTTAGCAGGGAGAGTAGATATTTGCAGTCTAAGGCTATTAACTGAAAACCAACTGTTTGTGAAAAAAAAAACCGTGTTGGGATTATAAAGAATATCTAGGATTTATATTGGTATATGCTGCCAGCTAATGGTAGAAGGAGATAGCAAACAGCAGGGATAGTTGGACCAGTCTTAGGTTTAAATATATTCTAGGGTAGTGATAACAGGTGGGGAGAGGGCAAGCAGTCTGCAGTAGGCTGCTAGAACGCACACACGTAAGGGTAGATTAACTCTATAAATAGTACATCAAGTCCACATTTAATTAGTGTTAAGCAACATACATTTACACAATCTTGTTGGGAGGGTCTTCTCAGTAGTATTTTTCTAAGTACCAGGCAAGCTGGCCAATGCAGAGTGTCCTCAGGTGATGGCTGGAGGTATTCCTTGCATTTAAAGCAGGAAGGGAACACCCGGGATTGATTACTGTAGAGGAGAGGGAGACAACACTGACTTAGTTAATATTGCAGATGCTGAGGGGAAAGGTAGAAGGTAAGGGATGTTTAGAGAAGAAGGGAGGGTGTAACAAAGCACAGTAGTAGAGAGAGGCTATGGTTATATGGGGCTGGAGCAAGTATGTAGAGGAAGATTAGGTTTAGGGGATTAACAATGGAAAGCAGCAGACATTATGCTATGAACAATACAAGTTAAGCAATATAGACTCCATTAAATAGAACAAAACAATCATTCAGCAGTTCAGCATGCTATCAGTGACCCTATTCCATTTGAGAGGACAGGATTATACAGCAGTAGAGCCAAATATAAGCAACAGAAAGCAAGGGGTAAATGATAAAGTAATACTATAAAATCTCTAAACAGTGCAATATATAGTACTCAACAGACTAACACAGTAAGCTATGATATGTTCATGCTGTGCAATAACTTGTGCTGAACAGTTTTCAAAACAGTTTTCAGAACAATATAAAAGCCATGTGGTGCCCTTATAGAGACAAACAGAAAAGAAAAATAGCTGCTAAGCCAGTAATTAAGCTAAAGGCTCTAGCAGGCTCATTGATCCACCATGAAAGAGAAATAAAGGCCTTCAACTATATATGTTCATTGGCGTTCCTTTAATAGGACATCTGGAGAGCAGACTAGGCCAACAAAGTGCAACAGTCGACCCCTGTATACTCAGACTAAAGTAATGCAACTGGCAACAACACAGAAAGAGACACACTCATCCCAAAAAGCAGCTTACAGCTGTTAAGCCGGTAATTAACCTAAGCAAAGGCAAATGACACAGTACAAAGCAAGCAGTCAAACATTACAGTATATAGGGCAAAACAGTCCCCAAAACCGTGTAGAAGCTGTGCGGAGCCCTTATCATTACAAATGGAAAGAAAAATGGCTGTTAAACCTGATTTTAAGCAGAAGGCTTGAAGGGGGATAGTTATTCCACCTTAAGAGGCTATCCGGCATTCAGCGATGCACTTTGGTTGGCATCCTTTTAATAGGACATCATTACACCAAGTTTCAGGTCATGACAAGCCAGCAGTATCAATCAAGCCCCTTGTACCCATACAAAATTAATGCAGCATTAGTCAGTGTAGAAAAGAGCCCCACTCATCCCAAAAGCAGCTTGCAGAGGTCAAAAACACATGTAGGTCACAGATAAATGAAGCCATCAGCATGAGGCCAACAATAACCTTACAACACAGTTACAAACATTGCATTGGGAGTGATAGCCATGAGCACAAGGCCATCTATAACCTTAAAACACAGTTACAAGTAAAAACGTAAAGTTTAGCACAATAGTTGCTTAGAGGCTTGCAAATGATAGACAGATATGCTGAAAAGACCTACTGGGAGGCAAAAACAAGCAACCTAAACCGCAGGACCAGCACAGAGGAGCTGTGGATGCTCAGGACAGGATTTAGAAATGGCACCACAGTCTGTGGGAGATATAAGTAAACTCCAGGAGGAAACTAGCTACTAGGGAGGGGATAGGTGGAGGAAAGGTGATTGGACTAGAAGGGTAGAAGGTAGGAGGGACTGAAGGGGTGGAAAGTTGGTAGGAAGAACAGCTCCTGGAGGGGGGAGGGCTTAATAGAGGTGAGTATAGCAGAAAAAAGTATCAGCAAAGAGCAGTTTAAAGGCTGTAGTTGGAAGGTATGAGCTAAATATTTCCAGCCAGAAATTGTAGGCTGCCTTTACAGTGGGTGGTTTAGTAGGGGGGGGGAGATATTTACAGTCTAAGGATATTAACTCCTAACCAACTGTTTGTGAAAAAATAAAACTTGTTGGGATTATAAAGAATATCTAGGATTTATATTGGTAGATGCTGCCACCTAATGGTAGAAAAAGATGACAAACAGCAGGGATAGTTGGACCAGTCTTAGGTTTAAATATATTCTAGGGTAGTGATAACAGGAGGGGGAGAGGGCAAACAGTCTGTGGTAGGCTGCTAGAAAGCACACATGGGAGGGCAAATTAACTCTATAGATAGTACATCAAGTCTACATTTAATTAGTGTTAAGCAACATACATTTACACAATCTTGTTGTGGGGGGGGTCTTCTCAGTAATATTTTTCTAAGTACCAGGCAAGCTGGCCAATTCAGGGTATCTTCAGGTGATGGCCGCAGGTATTCCTTTTGCATTTAAAGCAGGGAGGGAGCACCTGGGCTGGATTCATTTACACAGTCTTGTTGGGGGTGTCTTCTCAGTAGTATTTTTCTAAGTACCAGGCAAGCTGGCCAATTCAGGGTGTCTTCAGGTGATGGCCGCAGGTATTCCTTTTGCATTTAAAACAGGAAGGAAGCACCTGGGCAGGATTAATTTACACAATCTTGTTGGGGGGGTCTTCTCAGTAGTATTTTTATAAGTACCAGGCAAGCTGGCCAATTCAGGGTGTCTTCAGGTGATGGCTGGAGGTATTTCTTTTGCATTTAAAGCAAAGAGGGAGTACCTGGGATGGATTATGGGAGGCAAAAACAAGCAGCCTAAACCGCAGGACCAGCACAGAGAAGCTGTGGATGCTCAGGACAGGATTTGAAAAAAAAAAAAAAAAAAAAAAAAAAAAAAAAAATATATATATATATATATATATATATATATCCATATCTTTGTTATGTGTAATCATGACTGTTGTATATACCTTCCCAGATGTATCACACCGTATTTATCTGATATGTGTATATTTAGATATAGCAACATATGTGATTCAACAGTAATCTCACTAACTAGTACTACACTAATGTAGAAGTCATAGCAGTTGTTCAATACTATTCACTATGTGTACTGACAAATGTATTAAAAAAAAAACAACGATTATCTTTACAGCTGTGATGGCTTAGTGGTTAACTACTGTGACTATAGTGTACAGGTTCCTGGGTTCAAAACCTGCAAGGGCTGTTTATTTGTTCCTGGGCAGAACAAGGGCTGTTGGATACAGAGTCGTTAAGGCAGTTCTGAGCAGCTTTAAGCGGGTTTGTGTGGGTTTACATGACGGTAAGCTCTGATAACACATGGCTAAACATACAGGTGTTTACACTGTGTAGGCTTCACTTACCAGTGCACAAAACTGCTTAGCAATTGTATTGCAGCAATGCTGAAACCTACTAAGCATGGCTCACATTCTGGTCTTATAAAATAGCACGGTAATGACATCTTTATTAGGTGTATTTAATGCTATGTACATAACATGTATCTCTGGGTGTGAGTCTACTGTCTGGGACACCTGAGTATATATGGCTTGTACAACACTCTTTTCCATTTGAATGTTTTACATACACATGTAATATCCCAGGTTACATGCAGTCACACTGGCATTTAGTGTATCATTACATTACTACTGTTGACAGTGCTTTCCCAAGTAAGAGTAGATTGCACATTGTAGTACTGGAACCAAACACCCCTGCATGCAAAGATGGACTCTGAGTCGTCAATGTTGTGTTCCTGGTGTGAGCTGTGTCTCATTAAATATTTCCTACTGGATATTGATGTGACGTGGAAATTTACTGTAGACTATTGTGTGCATAGCACATGTCAGTGAGGGCTGCTGTCATGTAGTAATGGCATACCTATCGGTGTCAGATGTCTATCTGTCAACACATTCATCCTAATGCATATCCAGTTAGCTAGCTGATGGCTGTCCTCTGTACAGATGTGCAGATGTCAGGTATCCATCTTGGCAACTTACAGGCAATCTATGCTTGATTGACACTGACATGTCTGCCCAGTTGTGTTATGAATGCCACAGCTAAGAATCCACACCCTGTATGCATCACATGCCATAGATACCTCAACTACACTACCACAGGCAACAGAACATGCTTGGGTACAGGTCTCTAAGACAGACACTGACCATGTTATGTAACACATGTTGCATACAGTTCAACTGGAGCACCTCACTAGCCCTCTGCAAGAGGCAACCAGATGATTGGCTGTTGCATGTAACTCTCACCCTGAGGATCACCCTGTGGTATCTGTTGATAGATGGCCTGCTGGCACATGGCAGGTGGCATGATACCACTGTACACACATCCCCTACACTTCCCATCTCCCCATGGACAATAGCCTGGTATGCACCTATGAACACCTTCACCGATGGACCCCAGTACTGACAAATGTGTACATGTGCATTACTGAGAACAAAAGTGCCTGTGTGTTTCTAGACCTGTAGTTGAGAATACACTGAGGCCCTTCACACCCACTGCACCCCCCCATTGCCATAGTTAGATGTGGCTGCTGCTGTACCGGACATTACATGTACATTGCTACACTCTTCTCCCTAAGGGCTACCTGGGGCTTGCAGTACCAGCACAACACTGTTGTACAAATGGTGTGATAGGTATGGGATACCCTCTGAGTTTTTGCAAGTGTGTGTATGTGTGAATGTGTGTATATTTGTAGGATACAGCATTCTGAGGCCACATTCTCCTAATACAATATGCCTTGCCAAACAGTATTAGAGATACTGATGTTGCTGACCATAGGAGAGCCATAGCAATGCATCACCCTACTATCCCTGTGGCATGTGCATTAGATGCATATCCCTGTAGTAGCACTCTTGGGATAGACAAAGGGTTGTATTGCAGTCCTGGTCATTGTGTGATGGTGGGTATGACAGAGTGTTATCATGGGTTTCAGTGCATACAGTATCCACTGTGGGGTGTGGGTGCTGGGTATACTGTCTTTACACCATGGTACCCCCCGTACATGTCCCATGTTCCACTGTATTGGGACCACTGTCACCATCAACCATACAGGTAACTGGTAAGACTATCCAGTCCAGTTATGTATGTGCTGTGTGCAACTTATCTGTAACAAAATGGACACACTGACAAGGTAGCTAGGCACTGATAAGCCCAGGTCTCTCAGATGTGTGTATTACTGTCATGTGTTTGTCAATGTGTATATGACAGTATGTCACACTATGTATTGTCCATAAACAACCAGTACATCCCTCATTACCATACTGTACAGGCCTGGAGATGTTCTTCACGTAACATGTAACTTGGAACAGACCTCATCCTAAAAGCTGTGTGGTGTGTGCAATTAAGGCCACACACATCAGTAGCACTACATACCAAGGTAGGGGTTCTAGTCCCAGTGTTGGCAAGTAAGAGTGTGTGTGTATGTGAAGGAATCTACTTCCATTTACAGAATATACATATGCCAGGAGGTCATCTGTATGAGAACTGCCTGGCATATGCTAACATTTCACAGGTATCATCCTGTAAAAATACATTCCATCACAACTAGTGGTAGATGTGTAAATCCCCTCTTCCCCACTGTATAGGTGTATAGCGATACTGGGGTTGGTATATATAGCTGGGTGTGGCTCTTGTGGACACAGCCACCATCACTGCAGTTACTGTTGAGTGTATCCTCCCACTTAGCTGGCCGTAATACTGTACTGTTCATGTTAACAGTTTAAGTAGTTGTCTATCACACTATCTGCGGTTCTACAGCACATCTCTCCCTGCAAAGGGTAGGGCTGTGCCATCCACACCAGCACAACTATGTTTACTGAGTTGAGTATTGCACTACATTGGGGAAGGGGACATATACCCTGCCAGTACCATTGTCAATGACATTAAACTAGTGGACTGCTTATTTCCCAATGTGTTGTGCCTATTCTGTCATGGTGGAATTACATAGGCTTCAATGGGTTCCTTGCACAGGTACATACATCCATGTCTACAGTATTCTCTGTGTATTGCATCAACACCAAAGCCTCTGTGTGTGTTATACACCAACATGTGGTGTGTACCACCCAGTACATGTACCATTGTCTACTGTAGAAGGGCTTCTGACATCAGCCACCATGAACTCACCTGCATACACCACCCCCAGACCTACTGGCCATGCAGCACATGCAGTAACCGTTATACAGACCTGTGGCATGTATTCACTTGTACCCAAGATATGGCACAGCCAAGGTGTCACTACAGTGCCATACACCCTTGTAGGATAAAACAGCAGACCATCATCCTGCTGAGACATGGACACCTATAATACAAATGGGATACATTATGGAGACCACAATCTCTCAGTGTTAATAACAACTATAATGCATCATGGCTGGAGAGTTACACTTCCTGACATGTAAGTATTAAACTTTACTGCTGACAGCATGGTACACAGCATTACATTGGTATACCATAGTACAGTCACCCTGTGCATCAGAACCATATTAGCCTGTCCCTGCATCAATGTTATGGATGAAAGGAATGTGGCACATATATCATCATATGCACAGGGTGTGTTGTTGGTTTGCCAGAGACCTAGGCTGAGCTATATGTTTGACACCATGTGTGTGAATGAGGGGGTTTAATTATTAATTTGGCTGTGGTGATGTGATTTGTGTAGGTATGGGATTGCGCAAGCTGTGTTGGTATTGTGTGTGTGTATGCATGCACACAGTTCTGCCACGTGGCTGCCCTATACAGGGGTTTGTTGATCAGCTGCAGACCATACCTGGCAGGGTGTGCAGTTCACCATCTCCATCCATGGACCCAAGCACTGTGCCTGCCAGGGGTTCCATGGGCACCACATGGTGCAAGCCACGATATGGTACTCTACCCTGATGATGACATATGTCCTTTGGGTCTGGATCCCTCTTGGGACTGGCCAGGGCCATGTGCACATGGCCTGCTGTATTGTGGTGTGGACAGCACTCCCCCCACAATGCTGGGGCTAGTACTGCAACTACAGGAGCAGCTCTGTGTTCTGGCACATCCACGTGACCTCCAGCTGTTGGTGTTGCTGGCCTACGTCCACGTGGCCATCGCACCATTCCCACCATATGCTCGAACACGGATAGCCCACAGTCAAGGATTCCCACCATCTCATCCAACTGTCTATCCATGACCTCTGAAAAATAATGGAGGGCATCTGCAAGATCATGGATGTTGTCCGTAACAGTTGAATGACTAGCCCTCTGCAGTCTCAGAGCCTGTCTGGTGTACCATTCTATATTTGCTTGTGCCTCCATGATGGCTTGAAATACACATCTGGTGGTAACAGATGTGGAACTTATGCCAGAGGCACAATAACCAGCAGCCATCCAACATGCACCCCTGTACATCAGCCTATGTAGTACCCCACCAGACATCAGGCCATGGCTGCTGTGTCCAGACACATGTGCCATAGATAACACACTGTCCTGTCCCATGCCACCAACCCCCAACTGTCCCTCAGATATGGCCACTGGTGATGGGGTATGTATAGGTATTGTGACTTTGTGTGGGGATGGGGTGAATAACAGTGGGATGTCAAACCTTGGTGCAGCTACAGCTACTGACAACCCCACCTGTGCCTCAACACACCTATCATCATTTTCAGTGTCTGTATGGACACCAACATCCAATTGCCTGCAGGAGGGACCCTGACCAACCTTGCCACCTGTGAGGGGAAAACAAGAAATGCACTTTAAGAACTGTACCTCATTGTTTAACACTATACACACACACACACACACACACACACACACACACACACACACACACACAGACACACACACACACACACACCCTGACATTCCACTATACTAGTTACCTGTCCCTGACTTTACAGAATGTCCCTAGGTTTATCTCTTAATTTCTCCATATTGCATCAGTCTTGAATAATTACAGTCAATAATATCAATCTTTGACATGTCATTCTACTAATTGCTCAGAAAAGTGATCACAAGACGTGACCTGTTACTCCATTAACTCTTTAACTTAATTGGAGTCATGTTTTCAAAGACTCCCTTATGTCATCCAGTGTTAACCCTGGTTTTGTCCAGACCTGTTGAGCATATCCCCCATATGTCATGGGCTACTACAGTCACTCAATAATGTCCCGCACAGGAGTGACATACTTAACTATTGTTCAGTAGATGCAAGATCTGTTGCTCTATTAACTTTTTATGTGGACTACTATAATATGTGGAAATAGTCTCTGGTGTTGTCTAGTAATTCTCATGTGCATCTTTAGTGCTGCATACGTGGGTATTCTTTCACCTTTCTGCTGATTGTAATTAAAACAGTATCCCTGGTGTCTAGTTTTCCCTCCCAATGTATCTTTCATGTCGCAGACTTTATTATACTATCAGCTGGCCTGAGATTACATGTCAATAACGTATTCCAGGTGTCTAATGTGTCTGTCCATGTCCATGTACTGAACGATTTCTAAGGGAAGTTGAGAGGTATGAACAGCCCCACACTCATACGTGCATACATGTAAAAACACACACACACACACACACACACACACACACACACACACACACACACACACACAACACACATGCACGCGCATGTATATGTGTGTGTATCCAGGTGTACTTTTGTGGTGTTTTTTGTCAGTGCACACATGCGCGCACACACACACACACACACACACACACACACACACACACACACACACACACTTGAGATTGCTCAAAGATATTACACACAGACTTCTCATCACCCACCAGGTATAAATGAAGCAGTATAATTGAAACCATTCTTAAAAGCTAGAGCACACATTCACAGCACTTTAAAATGTGTAGATAAATGTGAATATATTTTTAAAAAAATGTTTTTTAATAAACAATATTGTAAATTAAGTATTAGATGTTTTTAGTAGCAAAGTGTAAGGGGCACTTTAAATGCCCTAATAGCTATCAATTACTTGCTAATTGATTTTTAACTGTATAAAGAATGTGCTTTAGTTGTTTAAAGTTGTCTGAGGAAGCAGTCATAGAGACTGAGAAAGCGCTTACATTTTGGTATTTTAAATAAAGCATTTATAGCCTACCATGGTGGACAAGGTTCTATTTACTTTGTTTTGGTGTTCAGCTATAGTCATTCCCTGCTAGCAACATTATACAGCTCTGTGATGCATGGGTTGTGTTAGTAGGTAATGCCCCTTCCCCTGAAACACACTGCACCAGTTTACACAGTATTGATGTGCACCTGTTCAGCACCTAGCTGTGTCCATATGTCATGCAGTGAGACGTTAAGTGGTGTCCTATGATTATGTCGTGCTGCCATTCCTAACATCATTCCAGTGATGTTGTGGTCCCCACACATATTCTGGGGGTAGGATATATATATATATATATATATATATATATATATATATATATATATATATATATATATATATATATATATATACATATATATACATATATATACATATATATATATTTATATATATATATACACACATACATATATATATATATATATATATATAAATATATACGTACCTGCATATATGTGTGTGTATATGTATCATTGGAATGTTTACTGCTTCCAAATTGTACATTCCTTATGGTAGACAGACTGTTCTGTATAATATGTCATTGATACCATCCTGACATCATACAGGTGGGATGGATTACTGTTAACTTCTTGTGGCTATGTTGTGTAGGGTCCTGGGTATGACATTTGCAAGTGTTGGTACTGTGTTGCAAGGCAGATCTGTTTGGCTGTGGAGGAGGGGATGATATCAATAATTACAAGAGGTACTTAAATTGGGCCCCCTAACCCCCATTAACGGTGCCTTTGGTCATATATGTATTTGTTGTGTTCTCTTATATAGCTATAGAAATATATATGTATATACATATATATATCTGTTTACATATACATATATATATATATATATATATATATATATATATATATATATATATATATTGATGTATGCATTTATAAAGATATAAATATATATATATATATATATATATATATATATATATATATATATATATATATATATATATATATATACACACACACACACATATCTACATATATAAATACATTTCCTCTACTATTGAATGACTGTACTGGATGATATGTTTGAGAAAACATCAGAGTTATTTATGTCTGACATGGCTTAGTGGTAAATAACTTGGTCTATGGTGTGCAGTGTCATGGGTTTGAGACTTGCAAAGGCTGATTATTTTGTTGCTGGGCAGAACAAGGGCTGTTGAATACAGAGTGATTAAGGCACTTTTAAGATGTTGTAAGTGAGTTTGTGAGGGGTTGCATGATGGTAAGCAATGCTAACTTCCTGTTAAATATTTTTACACTCAGCATCTAAAGTGCTTATCCTGTGTAGGCATTGCTTACCCCTGCGCAAACAGGATTAAACCCACTTACTGCTGCTTAAAAGTGCTTACTCCTGCTTACTCCCACAATAATTTCTTTAAAAGAAAAGAAAAAGGGTTGATAGGAAAGTGGTGAAAAAGGGACACAAAGAGGGAAAGACAGTAGGGAAAATAGCTAGGGATGTGCAGGATGGGTGTAGGGTAGGTCCATAACTGTCCATTTCTTCTAGAACAACAGCTGTGCATATATACTGATTTCGAGGTAGATTTGGACAATCAAACTCCTGAGAGAGAGGTGAGGGCAACAATAATATGTTGTGAAGCCAGTTAGACCAGATTACGTGTCCAGTGGACACGTGTGCAAAATGGACAGCTATGTATGGGGCGAGATTTTTTTTTTTTTTGGGAACAGATTGCCCTTTTTTTAAGGTAAGAGTGGGATGTTGGGGAGGGATAGTAGGTATATTTGGGGAGGTAGGTTGGGTAGGATGAAGGGCAATACAGCATACAGGGGCAGTATATGACACATGTGAGGGGTAAAAACCTTGGATGGGGAGCAGTGTTTGGAAGTCGGAAGCCCATGAGCCCCCAGATGGAAAGAGTGGGCCTGAGTTCCCCACCCATGGGCAGTCACCACTGCGCCTTCATGGCCCCAAAGGTAGCTGTGCTGTGGGCTGGGTAGAAGAGGCAGGCTGACACTCTAGATGCACCACACAGCCCTCAAGCTGGCATAGCTGATCTCCAAACTCCCTGCAGAGCTCACTACACACCAGACCTCTGGACTTGATGATGGGTGAAAGTTTCCTGTCTGCGCCCGTTCCTGGGGGGTGAGCCCCATCCCCTGAGGCAGTTCCACCCAAAGATGGTGCTGGACCAGAAAATGAGGAGGTCCCGTGCTGGGCCCCAGATGTGCTGGTGCCCAGAGCCATGTCCAGATGAGGTGGGAGAGGTGGGTCCACTGGGACTGGCCTTCCCAAACCTGCTACGGTGTTTCAATGTTAAAACATATGTGGATTAGTAATAGTCAACACATTCCAGGATTAGGTATAACAACTTGCATAAATATTCCCATTAACTCAAAACACCAGATATGGAACAGTTGCATAGCAAACAGAGCACATGCATATATGGAACCACAGTGGCCATTACAACAGCATGCAAGTACACTAATGGCAGAATGCCACCAATGTGGGAGTATTTCAACATGGCACATGCATAGAAACAAATTTCAATATTTATCAAACAATAGTACACATGTCCCATCAGTAGATTTAATTTTACACATACCCACTGAGTTGTGTATTTAGATTATTGTTGCAGATATGGTGGGGGGGGGGGCATCAATTAACAATTTGTATATCCCTGTAGTTCTGAATACTTCCTTAGTCAGTGCTGTACTCTGTACCTTACAGGTATTATTACACTACCATATGGCCTTAGTTTGGACAGTGGTATGTTTGTAAACAACGATATACATGAACTGTTTTACCTGTAGTATACTCCTCTTACCTGGTATACCTGTGGAGGTATTGTTTGTTAACGCTACCTGAATGTTTCTACGCATATTCCTAGATTCCAGGTTGATGTTATGCACATACCTCTCAATCTCTTATGGCACATACTTGGGGCAAGTCTTGACAACATGCAGGTGAAACTATGACATATTTTGACACTTTCTCTCATAAACTTTGGTGAGTTGCTACAATGAGAGGTCTGTTTTCATATACATTTTCTGAATATTTACAGGTCTGACAGTCAGTTATATGTCATTAAATGCTGCCTAAATGTCAGAGATCATCACACTGATTTGCCAGGGGGACAGGGTAACAGGCAGTGGATATGGACCAATTATCTGGAAATTCTGAACAAATCTGTACAGTTGAGGGGTATGATTCAGCATACAGCTTACTACCACTCCCAGGATACAAACCCTGGTTGTGTCTGCTAAAAATAAAACAGTGTAAATCAGAGTTGAGTGTGCTATTTAGATATTGCTGTGTATCTCTTCTCAGATTTCTATCTATAAGTCTACTGTTGTTTTGCAATCTGACCTTGTAATTACAGCACTCTTATACAGGGATTCCTAGACAGTTTTATTATGTAGCACAGTGTGGATGACATTGCTTAGTAATACATTATTATTCAGAGAAACTGCAACACTAACAATGCCATACAATACCAGAATAAACAGTACCAGTCCAGGATTTCAATTTTTTATTTCCAGGCACAGTTTTCTTTTCTGACAGAGAAGTGGAGGGAATGTTTGTTAACACTACCTGAATGTTGCCACATATATTACCAGATTCCATGTTATTATTATTCACATACATCTCACTCTGTTACAACACACACTCTGGTCATAGCTTCACAACATGGGGGTAGAGATGGGACATACTTTGCATATTACTCTCATAACATTTTAGTGAGTTGCTAGAGTGACAAGTTTGTTCTTATAGATATATTTCTGATGGTTATGATGTCTGACAATCAGTTGTATGTCATTATTTGCTGCCTAAACTTCTTGGATCGTCCCACTGATTTGCCAGGGGGATAGTGTGACAGGCAGAAAAATTAAGCCAATTATCTGAAGTTTTTGACAAAATCCATGCAGTTGAGGGATATGATTCTGCATACAGCTTACTACCACTTCCAGGATTTGAACCATGGCTGTGTGTACTAAAAATACAACAGTTTACATCTCAGTAGAGTATGCTATTTGGATTATGTTGTGTATCTTTTCACTGTTTTCTGTCTAAGTCTCTCTCAGTTATACAAAATGACCTTGTGATTACAACAGTCATATACAGACATTCCTACACATTTTATTTATGTAGCACAGTGTAAATAACAGTGCTTAATACAACAGTACTATTAAGAGAATGCAATACTACATTACCATATGATGCCAGAGTAAACACAAGCAGACCAGGAGTTAGATCTTTATTGCCAGGCTGTTACCCTTTTATTTACATACAACCTATATGAGACTCTTCTTGCCATATGGTCTGGTTTATTTAGTGCATTCCATACACAATACAGGTTTTATATTGGCAATTAACTTTCTACTACTTTTATATTTATTTCTTATGACAGTACATGCAAGATTATTACTAATCTGCCTTACGACACAGCCTTTGCAGCCTACATGCATGGGCTTCCTAATTCACAGCCCACTCCACTGCCACTGTCAGAGACATAAGAGGAATATTTAGCCATACCTATACATAATATACATGAGCTGGCAATTATTAAACAGTTAGTAGAATGAGAACTTACACACTGCCGGGATATCACCCTGCCTAGCTTCTTGGATCCACTGATCCAAGAGCTCCCTCTTCCTCCATTTCAGGTCAGCATACTGATGCCTGACCTGCTCACCATTTCGAGTAATGCCAGTGGCACTGGTGAGGTCATGGGCTAGAAGATCCCAGGCTTCAGTTTTATATTGGAAACTCTGGTACTGGCCCTGCAGCAGTGTCTCTTCATGGTCTTTTACCAGGAGTCTTGCCATGACCTTGGACTCCTGGATGCCCCAGTGTTGCGCTTGTAAGCACGATCCTTTTCTGGCACCAGCCATCCTGCCTACAGGAGGAAGCTGCAACCAGTTATGAGATATATTTCCACCTGTGTGGTTTATATAGGGCTGGTTTCTTATACTTTGCTGTGATTGGACAGTTTTGAAAATGCTAAGCTATGGGTAAACCTGCTTACTTAAAGTTGCCATTGCTTAAAGGGGTATACCAATGGGCAAATCGATTTAGCTGAGCTACACATTGCTTACACCTAGTAAGCAGAGGTGTGCAATGCTTAGCCTTGCTTATTTTTACATTTGCACACTATTTGCTGTTTGGCATTGATTTATCATTCATTACATGTTATATATTTGTTTAGTATCCATGATTCATGTGTACGAACACTGTATGGGGTACTTGTTTTTATTGGGGGATTTCGCCACTTTATTACAGTGACACCTCACATCTGGATTTAATGCAGTACACCAGTTCACATATATATGTTATGTAGTAGGTTACACAACATAAAACTGTTTATAGATTCCTTTCACATGTAAATTCTGATTTTGCTATAGTGAGGATCTGTTTGGGTTTCCCTCAATTGTACGTACAGCTGTGATGGCTTACTGGTTAATTGCTGTGACTATAGTGTACAGGGTCCTGGATTCAAGACTTGCAAGACCTGTTTATTTTGTTGCTGGGCAGAACAGGGGCTGTTGGATATAGAGTGATTAATGCACTTTTAAGCAGTTGTAAGCGGGTTTGTGCAGGTTTGCTTGATGGTAAGCAATGCTAATTTCTGGTTAAATATGCTTAAAGAGAGTTAGCTTCAAAATTGCTTAACCTGTGTGGGCATTGCTTACTCCCATGCAAACAAGATTAAACCCACTTATTATTGCTTAAAAGTGCTTACTCCCACATACCACTCACTAATTTAGAAAGAAATGAAACATGGGTCTTGGGAAAGTGGTAGATTTGGACACCTTATACATATTTTACACTATTTTCTGTATGGCATGGATTTATCATTCATTGCACATTATAAATGTGTTTAGTATCCCTGATTCATGTGTACATATACTGTATGGCGCACTTGTGTTTATCTGTGGATTTTACCACATTATTACAATGACACCTCACATCTGCACTTAATGCAGTACTCCAGTTTACAAATATATGTTATTTAGTAGGATATACAGCAAAAAAATGTTCATAAATTTCTTTCACATGAAAATTGGAGTTTACTACAGTGAGTATCGAACTGAGAATGACTGCTCGCAAAGTGAACGCTCTGACCACTACACTATTGCAATACTACTTCAATTGAATGTATCTTGCTATTTATCTTCTTGTGCTATTTAAGCTACAGTATGCATAGCCAAGCAATGGGAAAACCCACGCACCTACGGTTAAATTTAATCTGTTTGATAAAAAAAATTTCTAGTGTTATTTTCTCTAGAAAGGGACAGATTACACTTATTGCTGTGGATTTCTATGTGCATTTGCACATTTGGCTGACATCCTAGCAACACTCCATACCTTTCAGCCTCTTCATGCAAATTATCTGGACAACATTTGACAAAATAAGGTTCAACTAGGGACATATTTTAAATATTTGCTCTTATAAACTTAAATAAGTTGCTAGAGTAACAGGATTTGTTTTAATAATCCTTTTCTGAAGGATTTGGAGTCTGAAACTCAAATGTATGCCATTATTTAACAACTTCAATCCTGAGATCAACCCACTGATTTGCCTGGACAAATGGGGTACTTTCCAAATGTATGAGCAAAAAATCTGGACATTCTGTGAAGATTTGTACAGTCGGGAGTTATTCAACCCACTATGAGCATTCTTGCTCACTGTAATCGCCAAACGGCAATTCTTGAGTGCAGGGGCATGTGTTTTGTGAGAGGTCTGCTCTCACACACACACCCCCTGCACTCGTCCATGTTCGGTGTCCGTTTGTCCGTTTAGGAGCAGAGGCAGCTCACCTTCATTACTATGCATGGCGCACTGCCGTGCTGCTCTTAAATGGTCATTTCCATGCAGGAATAAGCTATTCCTGCACAAAACCTTACTGAATCCTGGAGAAGCTGTTCTCAATGAGTACTTTATATGACAGTCAGTGTGTGTGTGTGTGTGTGTGTGTGTGTGTGTGTGTGTGTGTGTGTGTGTGTGTGTGTGTGTGTGTGTGTGTGTGTGTGTGTGTGTGTGTGTGTGTGTGTGTGTGTGTGTGTGTGTGTGTGTGTGTGTGTGTGTGTGAGTGTGTGGTGTGAGTGTGCGCACACGTGCATATGAGTGAAGTCCAAATATGGTGACCTTCTGATGCATTTAGAGGTTTGAACTTTATTTTATTTATCTTTGTGACATATATTAGCTTAGCATTTTCAAAACTGTCCAATCACAGCAAAGTACAAGAAACCAGCCCTATATAAACCACACAGGTGGAAATATATCTCATAACTGGTTGCTTTGTGACATCTTAGTGGCCTTGCAACTGCCCGCCCCTCTTGTAAATTTGTGTTTGGATACTCCTTCTGGGCCCATCTCATTTGCTCACTCAACTGAGTGCAGTGAGATCATATTCTGATTTCAGGCACTCCAACTGTGTACAAAGAGAGCATCTGGGAAACAGAAAAAAAAAAAATAAGCTTGTTTCCTGCCTTTCCTGTTAAGTGGTATAGACTATTTGTAGGCTTCTGAGCCCCCAAGCCCTTCTGTGTTGGAGGTAAGCCTTCTAGCTTAGTTTTTTTTTTCTTATAACTAGCCAGTTTTCTGGTTTAATTTCATCTGCTTTTACTGTACTTGTGTTTCTACCTACTTTTTTTTTACTTTTACATCATCTTAAAAGTACTCAATTGTATTTATTACTGCTTGGTGTAACTCATTCTAAGCCTTTTGGTTTAAACACTTGGGCTTCGGACCAGTTGTTTTGCACTGAGAGGGTTTGTGGTCTGCACTGTAGTGGCAGAACAGGTAGCTTACATCCTTCTAGGTTGGGAACTGCTGATTGAGGGCTCAGTGTCTGTTATTCTAAAAGTATATTAATTCTGGTTTAAGCACTTGGGCTTTCAGGCCAGTTATTTTACATTAAGAGGGTTCGTGGTCTGCACTCTTGTGGGAGGAGAGGCTGGACTCTGCCCTTCTGAGCTGGGAATTTCTGGTTGAAGGCTTATAGTGCATGCATATCTGAACTGCTTCTTACTGAAGTTGGTGCGCCTTGTTTGCTGTGGCATAGACTGGATTTGGGCCTGCTGGATCTAGCTTTGTTTGTGTAACTTGAGCACTAATCCAGGCATTCTCTAAAGTATTCAATTTTATTTATTACTGCTTGGTAGTAACTTGATTAAAGTGTAGCTATCATTCTAAGTCTTTTGGATTAAGCACTTGGGCTTCAGACCGATTGTTTTACATTAGGAAGGTTTGTGGCATGCACTGTGGTGGCAGGACAGGTAGCTTTCATCCTTCTAAGTTGGGAACTGCTGATTGAGAGCCCAGTGTCTGTTATTCTTAAAGTGTATTAGTTCTGGTTTAAGCACTTGGGCTTCAGGCCAGTTATTTTACATTAAGAAGGTTTGTGGTCTGCACTCTTGTGGGAGAAGAGGCTGGACTCTGCCCTTCTGAGCTGGGAATTTCTGGTTAAAGGTTTATAGTGCCTGAATATTTGAACTGTATCTTACTGAAATTGGTACACCTTGTTTGCTGTAGCATAGACTAGATCCAGGCCTGCTGAATCTAGCTTTGTTTATATGCTTGTTGTTTGTTTGCTTGTTATTTCCTGGGCGCTAATTCCACCTAATACGTGGCTTCTCAGTGCTTCTGTGGATCACTAGTGATATCTGCATTGCTTACTGTACTTATTTCCTTGTTTCACTTGAAAGAAAGTTACTGTTTGTCATTTTTGCATTTAAGTTAGATGTAACACATTGCACTTAAGTTACCTGGCACTTGCTCACTAAAGCAATTATAGAAGTCAGCACTAAAAATTAAAAGCACTACACCCTCACTCCCCACTGGCCCTGGCTTTCAATTATTAAGGAATTCCCAATATTATTCTAGCATGTCCAAAAGTCAGTTGTCAATCTCCTCTCCGGTCCAGCTGGTGAATCTGGGAATCTTGAGGCAATGTTACAACTGCCTCATGTACACAGACAACCCTCTCCTCCCCCCAACAAATTCCAACACATGAGAGATGCAACCATATAGCCAAACAGGAGGCTGAGCTCTCTCAACTCAGTACTGGCATAACCAGTCAGGAGGAGAAGGAAACCACACTCACTACAATTCCAGTCTCACATAGACCTACCACGACAGCAAACCAAACACATAATCACACAAAAACATACTCAGAGGCTCTAAATAAAGATCTGCCGAAGAGCAGAGACCTCCAAAGCAGACACCCAAGCAGCCGCTACCCCAAAACAAAACACGTGCAACACATATCTCACAAAGCCAGTGTGCCAAACAGTCACAGCCCTTAAGACTAAACAACACACCTGATACACTTGTAATAGGTGACTCTATCGTCAGGCACACTGATGTCCCGCTCACCAGGCTGAACAAGGAGAGGGTCACGGTGAGCAGTCTGTCGGGCGCTAGGATCCACCACATAACACAAGCACTCAGGTCACTCCAAGGCAAGTACAAATATGACTCAGTCATTGTCCATGCTGGTGTGAATGACCTGAGATGTACCTCCCTGGACTACATGAAAAGAGACATAAAGGAGCTCTCTGAGCATGTAGCCCAGGCCGGTATGACCCTGACCTTGAGTAGCATCTTACCCTCACCAAGAATGATGCCAAAATATGAAGACAAGATGATCGATTTCAACAATTGGCTTAAGTACAGGTGTCATTCAAAGGGGATCCAATGCCTGTCAGCTTGGGATGATATGCTCGACAAGCCACGATGCTTTGCTACGGACGGCTTGCACCTGTCACCCCTGGGCTTTTGGATATTGGCAAAGGCTCTTGCTACCCCCATAGTGCCTTTTTTTAGGCAAGGCTCAAAAGACAAACCCACCTCCATAGGTATCACAAGGGATAAGAAACTAAGAGTAATGCTACTCAACGCCCGAAGTCTAAACCTCAAGATGCATGCACTCGAAACTCTCCTTAGCATGGAGAACATCGATATCTGTGCAGTAACAGAAACCTGGTTCAGGGCTCCCGAGAGCACCCTAGCACTACCAGGTTATACCTCATACAATGCTTTTCGGCCCCAAAACTTGGACTGAACCACAAAAGGAGGGGGAGTATCGATATTCATCAAAGATACCCACACCTCCAGGTTGGTGGCAAAGCACGAAGCATCAGAGACTATCCATGTGCAACTAACAGTGGGTAAAACTGCCTTCCAGTTTATAGCCTGCTACAGACCACCCTCCCAAACCCAAGAACCCCACTCGGCCTTCCTGAGAACACTGGAAAATATGAAGGTCTCTCCAAACACCATTATATTGGGCGACTTAAACTACCCAAACATAGACTGGGAGCATTAATCTAGCTCCAACACCCTAGCACAAAGGTTCCTAGAATTTATAAACTCAAATGCTATGGAACAACTTGTTACCACTCCCACAAGAGGGGAAAACATACTGGACCTGATCATCACCAACATGGGGACTCTATGCTCCAGACCAGAAGTGTATCCCTCACTGGAAAGATCAGACCATAAACTAATCTCACTGGATATTCACATCCCGACCCCACCCCCTGCCCAAAAAACCGCAGTGAAAAACTTCTCTAAAGCAAATTTCACACTCCTCAAAACTGAGGTGGAATCCTTCAAAGCCCCCGGGCCTGTGGAAATTACGGCCCAGACCGCAGAATCCTTTATAAATGCATTCTATGAACACCTTCAGGAATGCATGGATCATGCGATCCAAAATAAAACCAAGACCCAATCCTCCAAAGGCAGACGTCCTGTCTGGCGGACCCCAGCCATAAACAAACTATACAATAGAAGGAGGAAACTACTAAATGATAGAGCAAAATCCCAAAAAGGGAAGGCATCACTGATCAGTATTAGCAAAAAACTACGGGCACACATAAAATTGTCTAAGGCCAGCTTCGAGAGAAAAATTGCACAGGACACTAAGGATAATCACAAGGCTTTCTTTAGTTATGTTAGGAACCTGGGTGGTAATTCCCAGATATGCTCAGAATTAGTTCAAAATGACAAAAAATACACCGAACCCACAGACATTGCCAACATCCTAGCTGACAGGTTCAGTGCAAACCCCCCCCCTCCCCACCAAAAGGCAAATATCTATCCCAGCAAAGTGCTGCCCCCCTGACATCTCAGATGCTCAGGTAAGAGCTGCCCTCTCCAAAGCAAAAAACACAGCATCAATGGGACCAGATGGTGTCCTGGGCTGCATCCTACATGAACTCCAAGAAGAGCTAAACCCAAACATAAAACTAGTGTTCAATCTCAGCCTTACTACAGGATATGTGCCCAAAGAGTGGCGTACAGCAACAGTGGTCCCTCTCCATAAAGGTGGTGCCTCAATGGATCCTGGAAACTATCGCCCCATAAGCCTGACTAGCTTGGTCTGCAAAGCTATGGAAAGGATCATCATGGACCTCATAAATAAAGATATTGGGGACCTACAAACACTGGATCCTACCCAGTTCGGCTTTGTTAAGGGCAGATCCTGCCTCTTAAACCTGGTTGATTTCTTTGAAACAGTCACCAAGGCCATTGACGAGGGGAAGGTGGTCCACACAGCCTACCTGGACCTCGCAAAAGCCTTCGATACAATACCCCACTCGGGCATTATAGATAAGCTCACCAGCTTAAATATAAACCCCTATGTCACTAGATGGATTGCAAACTGGCTCAAGGACAGAACCCACATGGTTAGAATTGCTGGAGCCATGTCAGACTCCAAACCAGTTACAAGTGGCATCCCACAAGGCTCAGTCCTGGGACCTCTCTTGTTCGGTATATATTTCTCGGAGGTACAGGCCAACACGGAAGGACTGTGGATGACCAAGTTCGCAGATGACTGCAAACTGGGCGCCATAATCGACTCTCCAGCCGACACAAGCATCCTCCAAAAGGGCCTCATAGAAACAGATAACTGGTGCCAGAGCCACGGCCTCAAGCTAAATGCCAAAAAGTGTATAGTCATCCCCTTTGGCAAAAACAAAGTGCCTACAAATTACCACATAGGTGGTAATCCATTAAGTACAGAAGAAGTAATTAGGGACCTGGGGACCCAAGTTGATAGCAATCTCTCATTTGACAACCACATGGCCAAAGTGGTTAGAAAAACATTTTATATAGCCCACCTAATCATGAAGGGATTCACATCTAGATCAGGGGAGGTCATCGTGCCTCTTTACTCATCCCTCATCAGGCCCATAATTGAGTATAATGCCCCTTTTGGGATGTACCTTACCAGACACCTGCAGCAACTGGAAAGACCCCAAAAGTACCTCACCAAGAGAATCAAAGGGCTCAAACAGATGCCATATGCTGCCCGGTTAAAGAAACTCCAGCTCTACTCAGTGGCATACCGCCTGTTCAGAGGCGATCTGTGCCTGACGTATAAAGCCATGTCCAACCCGGAATTAATGGATATGCTGCACCTCAGAAAATCCAAATCCCATCGAGCTACGCTCGAGACTTGAACCTCAGCACTGAAATAAATAGGACATGCTGGAGGGACAGATTCATAACCCAGAGGCTCCCTTCACTCTGGAATAAAATCCCAGTCCAGGTTAGGCAGAGTCCCTCATTGACTCTCTTCAAGAGGAATCTTGATGAGTGGATGGGAGATTGTAGGTTTACCCTGGGTATCACTTCTGTGTCACTGTTAGACAGAGGCACAGTATACTAACCTCAAAAAAGGGCATAGCAAAATAAATTTAAAATGGGTGGCGAAAGCCAAACACATTCTGGCTAGGCTTATAAATGCCCTAGGGCAGATAGCCTAGTATGAACCTATGAACCTATAAAACCTTCAGTAATGTGATATTATACAGAACATTGATTTTAGACATGGAATGGGTGCATATGCAGGGTTTCAGGTATAAGTATTAAGTATTAAATATACAAGCATATGAACTTATATGTAGAGCTTCAGATATAAATATTAAATGCACAAGAATATGTATAGATTAGTTGCAAAATGTACTGCTCAGCCCATATGAAGAGACCATCATTTCATATTCAGTTTTATAAAACATTATTCCACATTTCATGATGATCTGTAATCAGTAGCATATTGTAAAGCATAGTTAAATTATTTCAAACCTATTATTGACGTACTGAGAGTAAGTTGTGGAGAATAAACCAGAGGACATTAAATTGTTATGGATGGTGCTGTAGGTGATTTAATTGATTGTAGAATGGTTAACACAGTGGTATTTTGACTATTCTTGTAGAAGCTTTAAAAACAAAGCTAAAAGTCTTTTATTCTAGTTGGGTCCAAAGTGATGGCAAGAGGGAATTCCAGGTTTTGAGACCAAGTATCGGATAAATCATCATCAGGTAGGCAGAGTTTGTTTTGTGGCCTACAGAGATATACTGAATCTCCAGCATGCAGTCATAGCTGGTAAAAATAGTTGCAGGGATAGATCTGCTGGCAAGAGGAGGCAGCTGTCAGAATTATGGAGTACAGATGGGAATGGTCTAAGATGCAGGAATATGTGCTCCTTAAATTTTAAGTAAGTTTTATGGGCTAAACAATGAGGCTTGCAGTGATGCACAAACTTGCATATGTGGTTAACTGAAGTTTGTATACATGAAATGTTTTTTGTGATGTGTTGGCATTAATGGTTTTCTTATTGTTGGCATGGAAGGCAGATCATTTCTTTGGAGGTATTTAATGTCCAAAATGCAGCTTTATGGATTTGGTTTAGTCAATGTAAGGTTATGGAAGTATATATCCAGAGCACAGGAATTTAATCAATGATGGGTATTTTTTTTTAATTTGCATCTGAGAACTAGCATTAGTAATTGCTTTAAGACAAGGAGGTCAACAATTCATATCTCACAACATAAGTCCCAGGATGTCTTGTACTTAGGATGAATACAGGCATTGCTTTTCTTTAATAAAAACTTTGGCTATATTTTCTGGAATTTGCTTTTAAAGAAAACTTCCTTATGGATGTTTTATGTTTGTTTTCCTTATTGTAGATGATGCCTCACTAGGTTAACCTGATAATGTCTTCTGCCATGTATAAGATAATTTCTAGGGGTATTCCATTGCAGAAACAATCCCCAGGATTCACTAATCTTCCGTGCAGGAATAAGTTATTCCTGCACAGAAACGACCATTTAAGTGCACCACGGCAACAAGTCATGCATATTTATGAAGGCGCACTGCCTGTGCTCCTAAACTAACATGGAGCCATGGACGAGTGCAGGGGTGTATCTGAGAGCAGAGCTCTCACAATATACATGCCCCTGCACTCAAGAATTGTCATTTGGCAATTAAAGTGAGCAAGAATGCTCATAGTACTCCAAACACGTCAGGATAGATGTGAAATGTACAAATGCATGCAGAAATCCACAACAATATGTTAAATCTGTCCCTTCATTTGTTCCTGCATTTCAGGGTTTGTCCAGAGTTTGCACTCCAAGAGGTTGAGAGGTATGCCCACAGTGAAGCAGAAAGCTAACAACATAACAGGTGTAGCAGGGATATTTGTGAAGGGTATAGATAAAAGAACACTACAAAAATATTTTTTTATAAAAGCGAGAAAGTTTAACCGTAGATGCATGGGTGTGCCATTGCTAAGCTAAGCAGAGTCCAGCTTAAACAGCACAAGTAGTTAAATGGGAAGATTCATTAAATAGAAGCAGTACTGTAATAGTGTAGTGGTTAGTGCATATGCTTTATGAGCAGTCATTCCCAGTTCGATCCTCACTGTAGCAAATTTCTATTTTACATGTGAAAGCAATTCATAAACAATTATTTTGTGTATAACCTACTAAATAATATATATTTGTGAACTGGAGTACTGCATTAAGTCCAGATGTGAGGTATCATTGTAATAAAGTGGTGAAATCCGCCGATAAATACAAGTGCCCCATACAGTATACTTACACATGAATCAGGGATACTAAACAAATTTATGACATGTAATGAATGATAAATCAATGCCATACAGCAAATAGTGTGTAAAATTAAAAATAATCAACGCTAAGCATTGCACACCTCTTTGCTATCACTGCATTTTCTTATCTTTTAAAGACATTAGCACATAGGTAAGCGGAAGTATGCACTTTTAAGCCATACTAATTGGGTTTAAGGTTGTTTGCATGGGGGTAAGCAATGCTTACACAGAATAAGCAATTTTGAGGCTAACTCTTTGTAAGCATATTTACCCGGTAGTTAGCATTGCTTACCGTCGCACAAACTCATGCAAACCCACTTACAACTGCTTAGTCACTCTGTATCCAACAGCCCTTGTTCTGCATAGCAACAAAATAATCAGGCTTTACAAGTCTCTGACCCAGGACCCTGAACACCATAGCCACAATAATTTACCACTATGCCATATGAGCTGTTCATAAAGTTCAGGTATCTTAAATAGATGCTCATTATAGCAAAATCACATTTTACATGTGAACGGAATTTATAAACAATTGTTTGTTGTATAACCTATTAAATAACATATATTTGTGAAATGGAGTACTGCATTAAGTCTAGATGTGAGGTATCATTGTAATAAAGTGGTGAAATCCCCTATAAACACAAGTGCCCCATACAGTGTACGTACACATGAATCACAGATGCAAAGTAGATTTATAACATGTAATGAATGATAAATTAATGCCAAACAGCAAATAGTGTTCAAAATTAAACATAAGCAATGCTAAGCATTACACATCTCTGCTTACCAGGTGTAAGCAATGAGCAGCCCAGCTAAATAGATTTGCTCGTTGGTATGCTCCTTTAAGCAATGTCACCCTTAGGTAAGCAGGATTGCCCATAGCTTAGCATTTTCAAAACCATCCAATCATGGCAAAGTGCAGGAAATCAGACCTATTTAAACCCCACAGGCAGGAATACATCTCATAACTGGTTGCAGCTTCCTCCTGTAGGCACAATGGTCGGTGTTAGGGAAGGATCATGCTTCTAAGCACAGCGCTAGGTCATCCAGGAGTATAAGGTCATGGCAGGACTCCTGGTAAAAGACCATGAAGAGAGACTGCTGCAGGGCCAGTACCAGAGTTCCCAATATAAAATTGAAGCCTGGGATCTTCTAGCTCATGACCTCACCAGTGCCACTGGCATCCCTCGAACTGGTGAGCAGGTTAGGCATCAGTATGCTGACCTGAAACGGTGGAAGAGTGAGCTCTTGGATCAGTGGATCCAAGAAGCTAGGCAGAAGGATGATGTCCCAGCAGTGTGTAAGTACTCATTCTACTAACTATTCAATAATTGCCTAGCTCATGTATATTATGGATAGGTATGGTTAATTATTCCTCTATGTCTCTGTCAGCTGCAGTGGAGCAGGCTGTGAATCAGGAAGCCCATTCATGTAGGCTGCAATGACTGCATCATGAGGCAGGTTAGTAATAATCTTGCATGTACTGTCATAAGAAATAAATATAAAAGTAGTAGAAAGTTAATTGTCAGTATAAAACCTGTATTGTATATGGGATGTACTGAATAAACCAGACAATATGGCAGGAAGATTCTCATATAGGTTGTATGTAAATAAAAGGGTAACAACCTGGCAATAAAGGTCTAACTCCTGGACTGCTTGTGTTTACTATGGTATCATATGGTAATGTAGTGTTGCACTCTCTTAATAGTACTTTTGTATTAAGCACTGTTACACACATTGTGCTACATAAATAAAATGTGTAGGAATGTCTGTATATGACTGTTGTAATCACAATGTCATATTGTACAACTGAGGGAGACTTAGACAGAAAACAGTGAAAAGATATACAGCGAAATCCAAATAGCACACTCGTGCCATAAACTGTTGTATTTTTAGCACACACAACAATGGTTCAAATCCTGGGAGTGGCAGTAAGCTGTATGCATAATCATAGCCCTCAACTGTACAGATTTTTTTCAGAAAGTTCAGATAATTAGCTTACATTTTCTGCCTGTCACCCTGTCCCCCTGACAAATCAGTGGGATGATACCAGAAGTTTAGGCAGCAAATATTGACATACAACTGATTGTCAGACATCATAACCGTCAGAAAAATATCTATAAGAACAAACCTGTCACTCTTGCAACTCACCAAAATGTTATGAGAGAAATATGAAAATTATGTCCCATCTCTATCCCCATGTTGTGAAGCTATGATCAGAGTGTGTGCAGTAACAGAGTGAGACGTATGTGCATAATAATAGCGTGGAATCTAGTAATATGTGTGGCAACATTCAGGTAGTGTTAACAAGCATTCCCTCCACAGGGCTGTCAGATTTGAAAACTGTGCCTGGAAATAAAGATTGAAATCCTGAACTGGTACTGTTTATTCCGGTATTGTATGGCATTGTTAATGTTGCAGTTTCTCTGAATAATAATGTATTGCGCATCACTGTCATCCACACTGTGCTCATAATAAAAATGTCTAAGAATCCCTGTATAAGACTATTGTAACTACAAGGTCAGATTGTAAAACCATGAGAGACTTATAGATAGAAAACAGTGAAGAGATACACAACAATATCTAAGCAGCACACTCAACTGTGATGTACACTGCTTTATTTTTAGCAGACACAGCCATGGTTCGAATCCTGGGAGTGGTATTAAGCTGTATGCATAGTCATACCCCTCAATTGAACAGATTTGTTCAGAATGTCCAGATAATTGGACCATATCGACTGCCTTTTACCCTGTCCCTCTGGCAAATCAGTGTGATGATCTCTGAAATTTAGACGGCTTTTAATGACATATAACTGATTGTCAGACCTCAAAATTTTCAGAAAATGTGTATGAAAACAAACCTGTCATTGTAGCAACTCACCAAAGGTTTATGAGGGCAATTGTCAAAATATATCCCAGTTTCACCTGCATTTTGTCAAGCCTTGACCAGAGTATGTGCAATAAGAGATTGAGAGGTATGTGCATAACAGCAACCTTGAATCTGGGAATATGCGTAGAAACAGTCAGGTAGTGTTAACAAACAATACCTCCACAGGTATACCAGGTAAGAGGAGTATACTGCAGGCAAAAAAGTTCATGTATTTATTTGTCTACAAACATATCACTGTGCAAATTAAGGCCATAGGGTAGTGTAATAATACCTGTAAGTTATAGATTGCAGCAGTGATTAAGAAAGTTGTGAGAACTGCAGGGATATACAAGTTGTTAATTGACATACCCCCCCCCCCACCATATCTACAACAATAATCTAAATGCACAACTCAATGGGTATGTGTACAATTAAATCTACTGTTGGGATATATGTCCTATTGTTTGATAAATACTGAAATGTGTTTCTATGCATGTGCCATGTTGAAACACTCCCACATTGGTGGCATGTCGCCATCAATGTAACCTGCATGCTGTTGTAATGGCCACTGCCGTTCCATATATGCATGTGTTCTGTTTGCTATGCAACTGTTCCATATCTGGTGTTTTGGGTTAATGGGAATATCTATGCATGCTGTTATACCTAATGCTGAAATGTGTTGACTATTACTAACGCACATATGTTTTAAAATTGCAAAACCATAGCACGCTTGGGAGGGCGGTCCTAGCAGACCCACCTCTCCTACCTCATCTGGCCATGGCACTGAGCCTCAGCACATTTGAGGCCTACCCCGGGATTTCCTTGTCTGCTGGTCCTGCACCACCTTCGGGTGAGCCGCCTCAGAAGATGGGGCTTCCATCCCCTGGGGGAGCAGGTGCAGACAGGAAACTGTCACCCATCGACATGTCCTGGGTCTGGTAAGTAGCGAGCTCCACAGGGAAATTGGAGATCTTCTACGCCAGCCTGAGGGCCATGTGGTGCATTTAGAGGGTCAGCCCTGCCCCTCCTACCAAGCCTCCAGCACAGCCACCTTCAGGGCCGTGAAGGTGCAGTGGTGACTGCCCATGGGTGGGGACATCAGTCCCACTGTTTCCATTTGGGGGCTCATGGGCTTCTGACTTCCAAACACCCCTCCTCATCCAAGTTGTTTACCCCCCACATGTGTCATATACCACCACTGTATGCTGTCTTGTCTGTCTTGTCTGTCATCTTACCTAACGTTTCTCCCCAAATATAGCTACTATCCTTCCCTAACATCTCACTACTACCTTACAAAAGAAAAAAAAGGGCAATCTGTTTCCCCAACAAAATCTCACCCCCATACATAGCTGTCCATTTTGCACACATGTCCACTGGACACATGTAATCTGGTGTAATTGGCTTCACAACATATTATTGTTGTCCTCACCCATCTCTCAAGGGTTTGAGTGTCCAAATCTACCTCCAGATTCAGTGTATATGCACCGCTGTTGCTGTAGAACAAATGGGAAGCTATGGACCTTCCTTACACCGTCATGCATATCACTAGCTATTTTCCCTATTGTCCTTCCCTCTTTGTGCCCCTTTTTCACCATTTTTCTATGACCCATTTTTCTTTTATTTTAAAGAAATTAGCATGGGGGTAATCGGGAGTAAACACTTTTAAGCAGTAGAAAGCGGGTTTAAGCCTCTTTGTTCAGGGGTAAGCAATGTACACACAGAATAAACAATTTCAAAGCTAACTCTCTGTAAGCATATTTAACCAGAAGCTAAAATTGTTTACCAACATGCAAACCTGCACAAACCCACTTACAACTGCTTCAAAGTGCCTTAATCACTCTGTCTCCAACAGCCCCTGTTCTGCCCAGCAACAAAATAAGTAGCCCTTGCAAGTCTCAAACCCAGGACCCTGCACACTACAGCCAAAGTGATTTACCCCTAAGACATGTCAATATGAATATGTTGTTTGCTGAAACATATCATCCAGCACAGTCATTCAACAAGAGAGGAACTGTAGTTATATATGTAGATAGGGTCTACATTAAATCACTGAATGCTTAGAAAAGCGAACGATGATTTATCAACCCCATGTAAGTGAAAGCTTACAAACTTGAACGCTTAGAACACAAACCCCCCACATCCCCCATACTTAAATATACCAACTCTGAGATCGCACTACACTGACAAAAATGGCAAAGTAACAGACGCGGCCAAGCGAATTCTTTCCCTGGGAATATATGCCACTTCATCATTTTGCCTTTTCGTCTTTTCAAGTTCAACCAAGACGCATTCAAAATAATGCGTCTTTGGTCATCTAATAAGAACCCGGTAGATGTATGTATATATCTATATGTATACACATATATATATATATATATATATATATATATATATATATATATATATATATATAAAAGAACACAACAAATACATATATCCAATCCAAAATCCAAGTCACTGCGAGCCACTCGCTCTAGTGAGCTAAACCTCTCCACAACAATAAAAAGAACATGCTGAAGTGATAGATTCTTGTCACAGAGACTCCCCATGGTTTGGAATGAAATTCCTAACTACATTAGGCAGAGCCCCTCGCTAACACTCTTGAAGAGAATCCTTGTTGAGTGAATGGGTAACAGAAAATACACCCCGGGATCATTTCATTGGCTCTTCTTGACAGAGGCTCAGTTAATCAATGGTGCGGCAAAAGCTGACACACTGTGGCTAGGCTTATAAATGCCCTCAGGCAGATAGCCTAGTACCCAGGGGTGGCCCATGCTATTGGACTGCAGCCCCCCCAGCTGTAAAGAAATTAAAGAAATAAAAAAAAAAATCAAAATTTGCGGATAAAAAAAAAAATTAAAAATTCACGGACTTTTGCGCATGCGCACTAGTCTGGACTGCTGCTGAGACAGTCTGGAGCATGCGCAGACTGTCTTAGCAGCAGTCTGGATTGGGAAACATGTAAGAGCAGAGATCACAGAAGTATATGCAGTTTTAACTGCATAGAATGTCGCTGGAAACAGATCAGACTCTGACTGCAATGTCGGCAGGCTGGAGTCTCGTCGGGGATCTCGCGTGGTGGATGTGCTCCAAGAGTTTTATCGGGGGATGTGCTCCAACTATGGATTTGGATTTAATGGCCCAAGGGATGGGATCTACAGGAAGGGCAGCTATGGATGTAATGGAACGAAGGGATTGTCGCTCCAGGTAAGAGGGACAGCTATGGATGCAACAAAGGGAGTGTGTGTATGTGTGTGTGTGTGTGTGTGTGTGTGTGTGTGTGTGTATGTGTGTGTGTGTGTGTGTGTGTGTGTGTGTGTGTGTGTGTGTGTGTGTGTGTGTGTGTGTGTGTTTGTGTGTGTCGGGGGGTGACCCCGCAAAACAAAATGTCTTTGATCTGTGTTTACAGTATGTAAGGTAGATCTATATTCTTGTGCCTTTTGATGAATGATTTTTTTCAAGAAATTATGTCTCGGTCATTTATAGTGGAAGCACTAATGCAACATGCAATGTCACAAGACTTGGAGAAATGGAAAAGGAACTTTTTACAACATTTTCCCTTATCTTTCTATTTGTGCAACTTTGAAGATTTCTAATATTATTTTTTTTTTGCAATACTTTAATGTGATTTCCATGTGTTGTTTGATTTTCACTTTCAAAGTTTTGTATCTGAACTGAGAAAGCTATGATATTTCATCACAGACTTTTAACTTGCAGTATAGTTTTTAGCCAGTCATGTATAAACAGTGAGCTTAATAGAATTTTAATACCTTTACTGTTGCAACAATGAGGTAATTAAACTGTTCAAGAAGCATTTGTTATACAGCAAAATGTGTATGATGGATCAAAAGTATACATAAAACAAAATATATATCTGCAAGGTCTGTTAGGTAGCTGTGTTTGATCTCACACTTTAGCTAGTGTATACTATTAGGATAAAATATGTAGATAGATGTGCATGTCTATTGATAGATATAAACATATATATATATATATATATATATATATATATGTGTGTGTGTGTGTGTAAATGCCCCAGTTGCTATATACTGGTGGCTAGAACAAACTCATGGTGGTGTGGTAGGGAATACCTCAGGCTTGAACCCTGTACCTTGTATGTAGGTGTTAAGGACCTGCATTCCCTAACCACCACCACTTGTAACAAAATTGCAGATTTTTCCTCATATTTGATCTGATCTGTTCCTCATAATATCTGTGGTTTCTAAATGCTGCAATGCTTGATATTTGATGGTGCAGTGGTAGCATTGTTGCCTCACAGATGCAGCTTCTTAGGTTTGATTCTTGGCTAGGGTGCCTTCTGTGTGGGGTCTGCATCTTCTCCCTATGTTTGTGTGGGGTTTTTTTGTGTCCTCCCATGTTACAAAGACATGTCTGCATTATTTCTTCCTGGGCCTCTGCTGAAAATTGTTTTTTTTTTGTTTCAAGTCAGACTGTCCTGATTAACAAATGTTAAATAAAATTGACAGGCATTTGAATTTCAGACTTCAGTTTTCTGAATGTTTAGCTCCTTGCATATTTGATGGTGCAGTGGTAGCATTCTTGCTTCACAGTTACAGGCTTTCTAGTTTTATTCTTGGCTGGGGTGCCTTCTCTGTGGAGTCTGCATCTCATTCCTGTGTTTGTGTGGATTTGCTCTGGTGGTCCTGCCATTTTACAAAGCCATGTGTCTGCAGTATTTCTCCCTGGGCCTCTGCTGAAAATTGTTTTTGTTCCGTCAGAAGTAAAATTGACAGGCATTTGAATTTCAGACTTCATATTGTTCAGAAAATACTTAGTAACATAACCTTTTATTCTAGCAATTTTCTAAGTTTATAAGATGAATATTTTTAATTTGTCCTTATTTTTGGGACTGTATTACCCCATTATTGGCTTTGTCCAGGTTTTTTGTGCTAAGGTTGATAGCTATGGCAAGAACTGAATTCACTGAATATGTTTGAGGGCTGTATTCCCTCATTACTGGGTTTGTCCAGGTGTTTTGTGCTAAGAGGTTGACAGCTATGGTGAGACCTGAATTCATTAAATGATAGCCATTTAAGTTTCAGTCTTCCGCTCTTTCACAAAGCAGATGATTTGGTGTAGTGGTATGTTGCTCTGACTGTTTTGCACAGGGACCTTGGCAGTAAAATGTATGGTGGTAACACAGCATTTTTCTTTCACAAAGCAGCTGATTTGGCATAGTGATATGTTGCTCTGACTGTTTTGCACAGGGACATTGGTAGTAAAATGTATGGTGGTAACACAGCATTTTTCTTTCACAAAGCAGCTGATTTGGCATAGTGGTATGTTGCTCTGACTCTTTTACACAGGGACCTTGGCAGTAAAATATATGGTGGTAACCATTTGGACTATGCTGGGTGCAGTGGTGTCTCTGTTTCGTGTTTACTGGAAAAAACCCC
>NW_025049019.1:20000-37549 GCF_019279795.1 Protopterus annectens | reverse complement strand
ATTTTAAAGTAACTTAACATATGATAACAGAGATGCGTGCTATGAAAAACTAAAGAAAAAACACTGATAGTTTTCTTAGTTAATCTATTTTATACTCTAAAAAAAAAAATGTTTGTCTGTGTGCGTGCATGTGCTTGTGTAAGACATACGTGAGCAAGTTAGTTTGGATGTAAAACATGGTGACCTAAAGCATTTCTTGGTTAATTTTTTTTCTTTTACTGGTAGGCTTAGACCTTCAGTTTGTAATGACGCTTTGAAATGTAAAGTGCATCAAAGGATAGACTGGTGAATGACTGCTGTGTATTGGTTTTGTACTGGTCACAGGAATTTTTTTCCTCTGGGTTTGTATAAATCTTGCTCCTAACATTTTATCTCATATTGAACAATATTTCTTTGTCCCAGTCCCCTTCAATAAACGCATCACACCGAATTACATCTGACGACCTTTATTAAAACTTCCATGGCATAGCTTTGATCACCAAAATGTATTAATTACAGCTGGATATAGTATAGCTGATTCTAAACACAGCATAAACATCCTTGCAATGTTAATCAGGACAGCATACCTGCTCATCCTGCCCCAGTAAGAAGCATCCATATCTCTGCTCGCTTACTTTACTTATGATCAACATCCGATTCTCACTTCATATCCCATTTATTGTTTACTTATGAAGCAGCGTCCCTTCTCACTTCATAAACCATTTATTAAATTACTTTCCAACCAAATCAGCAACATCCTTACCTCTGCTTGCTTATACATTCAGCATACTTCCTCCAGCTGCTCATTTCCTTTCCCCAATTCCTTGGTATGAACCTCCAGACACCAGAGGGGGAACAAAAGAGGGCAAGCCTGTTCCTCTTCTCTGCCAACCAGCTTGACCAGGCTGTTCCCCCTCCCTCACACCAAAATTTGTCAAACCTAACCACCCACAAAAGAAAGACTAAGCCAAACATCATTCGATGTTCCAAATCCACCCTAAACCAAACTGGATCCCAACCATCACCTAACACCCTGTCATATAAATACCCCAAACCACCAGTTGACTAAATGCTTATAATAATCCAATGATCCCTGTCCAGTACTATAATAATCATAATTATGTATAACTTCTGTACCTTAATTAACTCTCCAGTACCCTAACTACTAGTAATATCCTAACGAGTCCCAGAGCCTTACATGCTAAAGTCAACTCCAAAACATTCACCCATCGCCACATAAAACCATACAAGGCCACTTACCACTGACCTGCCTATCTGTAACCCTATTTCCCACCCAATATGTAATAACAAAATTGAAATTTCCTTCCAAAAGTCCCACTATGCAATATACTCTGCCCACCACCAAAATACAGTCACCCCACCCCCCCATAAGCACCATTGCCTTCAATTCCATTTCCTTTGACCTCTGAGTGCTACACACTCTGCCCTCCCCTGTCTTGGACATCATTGCACACTAGTCTAGCAACTGGAACCTCTACCATTAGAACCTCCATCACCTTTTGAGCCTGCTTCCTTCAGTTCACTGACATTGCCTCAAGATTCCCCGATTCACCAGCTGGACCGGAGAGGAGATTGACAACTGACCTTTGGACATGCTAGAATAATATTGGGAAATCCTTAATTGAAAACAAGGGCCAGTGGGGAGTGAGGGTGTAGTGCTTTTAATTTTTAGTGCTGACTTATATAATTGCTTTAGTGAGCAAGTGCCAGGTAACTTGAGTGCAATGTGATACAAGTAACTAAATGCAAAAACGACAAACAGTAACTTTCAAATCAAATCTCAAAGAGTGTGTGTGTCAGCTGCTTGGAGCTGGTACACAAAGCACTGGTTTCACAGAGAGGATATAAGAGGGCTTAGCTTGGAACCCCAGCTAAGGAATCAATTCTAAGCTGTGCCAGTGGGGGTCTGGGTAGATACAGACAGGAACCAGCCCCCAGACTGACCATGTTCCCTGGGTGCTCCTAAGGAAAATTGTGCTTGATGAAGAGAGGTCTGCATCTGGAAAAACTGAGTGCATACATCTGTATTTCAAGTTAACATCCCTTTCCAGTGTCAGTGGTGAGGATTCAGGCTCCTTGATTACTGGCCCAGCATCGGAACATCACTCATATTATGGAATTATATAAAAATAGGTTGCTAGAAATGATTATTCATTATTCAAGTATGCATTCTAATCTTTAAAAGAAAAAAAAAAAACATTATTAATGATCAGATTGTCAATGTACTCAAGCGTATTCCTGCTAATTTTGAATTCCAACAAGAATTACAAATGTTGAAATGTAAGTTTGAAAATATAGAGTATACCAAGTGTCTGTATGAAAACAACTATGAAGAAATAATAGATAAAAATAGAAACTACATATCCACAACTATAGAAGACTCATAACACAGACAGTGTTTCCTTGAAAACTGCTACTTCCTGTGATAATAATAACAATATGGCTATCTTTATTGTTAACTACACTAATGATGGCAACATAAAAGTGTTATCAACAGCAACAGGAGAATTTACTGACTACTAAAGGCTTACAACATTTCAAAGATGCTAAACAAATATTTAGGAGCAAGAGGAATAGTTATTTAAATACCCATCTAGAATATCATCCATATGTTGGGGATAATCAGGATATTTTAAAAGTAATGTGACTTAGCATGTATAACTGCAGTTTTTGTAAAATCACCAGGTTTTTCAGGAGGAGCCCACTTTATTTTAGATCCTATTCAGGCATCACATATAGTAGAAGTGACAGAATATTTTTAATTTAGCTACAAACTTAACATATGATAACAGAGATGCGTGCTATGAAAAACTAAAGAAAAAACACTGATAGTTTTCTTAGTTAATCTATTTTATACTCTAAAAAAATGTTTGTCTGTGTGCGTGCATGTGCTTGTGTAAGACATACGTGAGCAAGTTAGTTTGGATGTAAAACATGGTGACCTAAAGCATTTCTTGGTTAATTTTTTTTCTTTTACTGGTAGGCTTAGACCTTCAGTTTGTAATGACGCTTTGAAATGTAAAGTGCATCAAAGGATAGACTGGTGAATGACTGCTGTGTATTGGTTTTGTACTGGTCACAGGAATTTTTTTCCTCTGGGTTTGTATAAATCTTGCTCCTAACATTTTATCTCATATTGAACAATATTTCTTTGTCCCAGTCCCCTTCAATAAACGCATCACACCGAATTACATCTGACGACCTTTATTAAAACTTCCATGGCATAGCTTTGATCACCAAAATGTATTAATTACAGCTGGATATAGTATAGCTGATTCTAAACACAGCATAAACATCCTTGCAATGTTAATCAGGACAGCATACCTGCTCATCCTGCCCCAGTAAGAAGCATCCATATCTCTGCTCGCACTTTTACTTATGATCAACATCCGATTCTCACTTCATATCCCATTTATTGTTTACTTATGAAGCAGCGTCCCTTCTCACTTCATAAACCATTTATTAAATTACTTTCCAACCAAATCAGCAACATCCTTACCTCTGCTTGCTTATACATTCAGCATACTTCCTCCAGCTGCTCATTTCCTTTCCCCAATTCCTTGGTATGAACCTCCAGACACCAGAGGGGGAACAAAAGAGGGCAAGCCTGTTCCTCTTCTCTGCCAACCAGCTTGACCAGGCTGTTCCCCCTCCCTCACACCAAAATTTGTCAAACCTAACCACCCACAAAAGAAAGACTAAGCCAAACATCATTCGATGTTCCAAATCCACCCTAAACCAAACTGGATCCCAACCATCACCTAACACCCTGTCATATAAATACCCCAAACCACCAGTTGACTAAATGCTTATAATAATCCAATGATCCCTGTCCAGTACTATAATAATCATAATTATGTATAACTTCTGTACCTTAATTAACTCTCCAGTACCCTAACTACTAGTAATATCCTAACGAGTCCCAGAGCCTTACATGCTAAAGTCAACTCCAAAACATTCACCCATCGCCACATAAAACCATACAAGGCCACTTACCACTGACCTGCCTATCTGTAACCCTATTTCCCACCCAATATGTAATAACAAAATTGAAATTTCCTTCCAAAAGTCCCACTATGCAATATACTCTGCCCACCACCAAAATACAGTCACCCCACCCCCCCATAAGCACCATTGCCTTCAATTCCATTTCCTTTGACCTCTGAGTGCTACACACTCTGCCCTCCCCTGTCTTGGACATCATTGCACACTAGTCTAGCAACTGGAACCTCTACCATTAGAACCTCCATCACCTTTTGAGCCTGCTTCCTTCAGTTCACTGACCAGTGCCCATGCTATTCTTCTCACCTTTAACATCTGCTTCCTTCAGGCCACTGACTGCTGCCAATCTGCATTTCCCACACCTTCAGATCACCGAGTAATGCAACTCTGCACACATCCCATTATGACCTCCTTGACCATCATTGCAGCTACTAGCACCATGAACACCGTGCGGTCTTCCATCATTGATTTGTAATAGAAAGAAACAGTAAATTCACTGCCACAAACCAAAATATCTTTAATATTACGCACTATCAAGGGAACTCCCCAATATTCTCTCCCATCAACTTTCCAATGTAATTTGAACTTGAGGCTCCCTTTCTACCCCTTCCCAATCCCTCTTTATTTATTTATTTATTAATAATATTATATAACTACATTTATATATAGCCTGCTTACTCTTCCCAGTTGAAGCTGTAATATGCTATCATATACCATAAGCATGTGTATCACATTCTGCCCCTTTTAATCCCCTTTTGTTAGTAAATGCTCTGAAACCTCATACCTTTCCACCTCCTATTCCAAGTGATATTGACAAAGCCCCATGTTTCTCAACCTCCTAGAACAAAAAGTGTTCACAAGCCATAAATAAACAGGAACAGAGGTATCCTCTGAGGAGACTGAAATGGCTGACCTTTCCTAAGTTAGTCTTTGATCCTTACCACTAATTGCCAAACCAACCAACTATGAAGCACATTCTGGACATTCTATGAAATCAACAACCTGTGAGGCCATACCTCTCAACCTTCTATGTTGAGAAATCGAAACTTAGCCATAAATAACAGCAGGAAAAGGACCCCAAAATAAACACCACTTCCAATATTGCTCTTACCAACTGCAAAGGCTGATAGAATAGGTTTTGCATCAGCACCGATCTGCCAATGGGTACAGAGTCTGAAACTCAAAGTTCAGCAAGGAACCCTCTAATACATTCCTACATCACTACATCATATCACCCTTCCAAATTTACATGCCTTATTCTAAAATGGACAACATATTTATTTCTAATTACCCTGACCACTGCTATTAAACAGTGGCATAACTACCCTGTGAAATAGGCCAAAAACCATGAAAAGATATACACACATTTGTAAACTGAATGCTGAGGTTAACCACTGAAAACACTATACCTAGCACCCTACCAACAGATTCCTTTCCATGAAGCTCTGGGAAACCACTACAGATGTCAGTCTCACAAAAAAGGGTTCTGTGTGTTGGCCCAGCGCTCTGTGATAGCATAAAATGTCTGGGAAAACAGTTAGTTTAGGGAGCCTAATAGTGGTTCTCCATTTCTTTTTCCTTTTTTTTTTTAATTACTATTACTGACTGTTCCCTCCTTTCTCTGCTTCCCTATGTCTTGAGGGCCTTTTCTACAAAACCAATATTGTAATATTTGGCTGCTTATTGTTTAAAATGCTTAATTACAATATGTTTTGTTCAGTGCATTAAAAGCCCTCTGCCACCCTCAGTGCGGTCTATCAATTAGCCATAATACCAAAATTACATTTGTTTTTCAGGAAAGTCCGACTTGAAATGAGCCAATTATCGGCATACGCCTGAAGAGAAACTCTCCAGACACATGTCTTTGCAATGTGGGAGGAAACAGGAGTGCCTGGGAAAACCCACATGACCACAAGGAGGACCTGCAGAGTCCACACAAAAACACCCGGCCAAGAATCAAACCAGAGAACCTCTAACTCTGGAGTGACACAAACTGCTGCACCACTGCGCCACCCTGGCTAGTGTAGTTCTACCTGTGTGTACCACAGACCACTGCTAGGAATCCACAACAGTAACTTCCCAGCTTCCCTGACTCATCTGAGATAATTAAAATGGGAGCCCACAACTGTCCCCATGCATGCATGGCTCACCCTATACCTCATGAGCCCAACTCCTGCCATAAGTAATGGGAGGACAAAGGCCCAAAAAATATGGACACTTTGTAAATATTACGCTTACAAACTTAGAAAGTAGCTACCACAACAGGTTTTGCATTACCGTGAATTTCTGAAGGGTATGAAGTCTAAAATCAAATGACTGTCATTATTTTCTGAGTTTAACCCTCGATGATTTGCCACTGATTTGCTAGCAAACCACAACTTTATGAGAACCCGACCAAAATGTGATGCCAAAATCTGGACATTCTGCAAAATCTGTACAGCTGAGAGGTATGGATTGTGTCTCCATAAATAACATTCAGGAATCAAAACAAAATCCATTTAAATTAAAGAGAAGCATGCAGCGAGTGGCTGAGAATGGGTATGCAGTCTTCTTACCTTATGTTTGTATACATTTGACATTATCCATGCCTGACATTCAAGGTGGCAGCCAAAATGACACTATTGAGCTGACTCACTCAGTTATCAAATACTTTTATGAGTATTTAGGCATTATCGGCCCATCCTCAAGCCATCCTCCTCCAAGGTACATGGTGAACAACAGGGTCAAATAAGGAGTATTTTAAATATTGCTTTTAGAAGGTTGCTCCAATAATAGTACTTGTGTCATCATGCATCCCCTAGAGAAAAATGTCTGAACCGCCAATGTATGTCATCTAGAGACAGCACTCCACAGTGATCTGCCAGAAAACACAACCTCCAGGAGGAATGGACCAAGACACGAGGCACAAATCTGGACACTCTGCAAAATCTAGACAGCCAAGAGGCCCAACAGTGATCCCCCAGGCCTGCCAGATAGTGTCTCTGCTGCCAACCACCCAAAACTTAAGGGAGCACGATGCACCCCCCCCCCAGCAAAACACTGCCCCAACACCAAGACCTCAGAGAAAGAGAAAACCATAAGGCAAGGATGCCCACAGCCATTAATGCCAGCAAACCTTGATCATACCCCTCAAATTGAGAGAGCAGGAGATCCGGACAAAACCCAAATAATGGGGTACCACTGGCAAAAAGTAGTGACATGCTTAATGGGTAATAGCATCATCTTATAAGTAATACTGGTGTGATGTACCTCAATGACATTGAGCTTTCTGGAAACACCTCTTTAACAGAATTGCCTGAGAATTTTCATTTGTTTACTTAAGAAAAAGTTAGTGCTGTCTACTTCTCTTACAGGAATACATGAGCATCTGTAGAAGAAAGTTAACATACAAGACTACTTTAAAGCTTCCCTTCCTACAACTTTAGACAATATTGTTTTATAATTTAGTGTATTCAAGACATGGTTTAACCACTGATGACAGAACTAACCTCCGCAGCCATAACACCTGCTATCTTCACAACATTGTCGGCTACTGTTATAACAGCAGGACACCCCATAACTATGCTGACACCTCGTGACTTGGCAGTAAGACAGCGAGTAGGAGCATGCACCCTCCGATATGACAATTCCCCACCCAACCACTGTCATTAATCGGTAAATGCAACATGCCACTCCCTCTCCAACAGCCATTGAGGAACTGAACTGCATTGCTCATTTCTAAATCAGGAAACATCTGTGACCATCGTAGGATGCCCTGCGGCTAGTCATCCAACAGCAATCAGTCCCAGCCTGACAAAAAAAATCAAGGATTTATGAAAATGGGTCAAATTTTTCCCAGAATAAGTACAACTGAGAGACGTGCAGAGGCCATATACCGTGTTTGTGCCTCAGAAGCCAATACATCAAACCTGCCTGCATTAACACTGCCGTCCCTAGCAGTTGTAAGCACTGCACAGTATGAGCAACTGTCACTGTCCAGTAAAAAGCAACCACTTCAGACAATGTGTGCACTCACCTATCTTTCCCTCATACCACCCACTACTGAAACTAACAGCAGGAACACTAACCGAGCATCACTTTATCTTATTTATTTATTACTTTTTTTTTTTTGAACAAAAAAAAACATGCTTTGGTATGGACTTACTCTCTACTAACTACTCCCCTTCTAATACTTTCACAGGATGCCAGGACAATGGGAGTTGTATGCTAACCGCACCACCTCTAATACCCTCCCAGGATCACAAGCGAACATAAAGGAAAGTTATACACCGACAATACCGCAGACTTCACATGCTGTAACTACTCGAGTTTGCCTCAAACCCACTGGAAACTTCCCCAACTAAAGGCACCAAGAAAGAAACCTCCTCGCAACCCACATAAGAGAATTCCAACTCCCAGGGCCCTAATAAAATGATAACCATTAAGCAGATTGGAGGATAACAATGAGCCGTAAAACAACTCCCAACCACCCTGTATAACTGGAAAAGGCCGATGTAAAATAACAGCAATCAGTGTATCCCAAAAATCCATGAAATCCCCATTTCTCTATGTTGAAAGTATATTTATAAATACATATATATGCAAAAAAAAAAAAAAAAAATCACCATTACACCCTCTTGAGAAGATTAAGCCAAGACCTACCTGATCCCAAATACCTACAAGTCGCCACAGACGTGATCCCCACAGTAACAAGTTCATGCCAAAATGTGATTATTAACCCAGCTACACTTGTCTAAACCCCTTAAGCCTCTCTCCACCCTTATCTCATTTTCTCCCAATTCTCCCTCCCTCTATTTCACCCTTTCACCTCCCCAACCCACTTAACTCCCACTAATATATCAGTCTAACCCCTCTTGAAGATGTCCCAGGATAACTTTGTTTGTTGCCAAACCTCATTTGTCTGAGTTAAAATGTCATGCTTTTACACTTTTTCTGTGAATTTGGATTTTACAATGCCGAGTAAATCTGTCCCTCTGACATATCTTATTTATTTACTGAAGTAGATGTGCATGATTACTTCAACTATTCCTGAAACCTTTTATTTTACGGAGGAATAGGAGATCAATGTGGGTTGGGTCCTTCACAGAATGGAATCCCCATCTTAAATCAACATGCAGGAATCTATAAGAGAAAGAGTACGGGGGTAAAAGCTATAAGCCTCTCCTTGTAGCTAAAGGACTTTAGTCTTGTGATCTTTCAGTTAGGGCCCTCTGAGTCTATCAGGTTGCATGATTTCTTTGGAAAGATATTAAAAAGGATATTAGATTCAATAACTGGTTTGATGAGGCAAATTATGCAGGAATGATGACTTATTCTGGCATGGATGAGATGCCTTTCATTATTAATTATGTGAAGTAGAAGGATTTCCTAACCACTGTTGCAACATGACTGAAAAGAATAGGGAGTTGTATATGAAGGTGCTGGAATCTCTGACAGCCATATCATTCTGCAGTGGGTGCTGTCAGTACTATAAGATGCTGTCGTGATTTGTTTATTAAAGTGGGAATGCTACACTTTTTGCGTTTGTGTGCATTTTCTCATCCTTATTGCTTTACATAGTTTGTACTGTGTACTTGATTTGGTTATGAATGGTTATATTTCAAACAAGTAACTAAATTATTCACCTTTATATTTTTATGGAGTTTGCTGTTTTAATAACATTTTGATTTTTTCCCCTTTCAGACTTGCTGCATGGTCATTTTATTTTATTTCTAAAGTGTATATTGCTGACATCTGTTTGTACCCTGATAGGATTTTGTTAAAAAATGCCTGTCTGTTTTCAGGTTGTATTTTCCTTGTTGAAGTACTTCCTCAGTTTTTATGATAATCATACATTTGACAAGAATAGACCTTATATAAGTGATTTCAGAGAAATTCTTCTATGCAAAAATAAGTGCTGTAATGTCTGGGAACTATAGCTGTACCCACACATTAACCTCAAGGAACTCCAAATGTTTGACACAGGAGTCCACATATGCTGCCTTAATGCTTTTAAATGAATAAAACCTTTCATGTTCTAAATTTTAAGCATGTTGACTGCAGAGTAAAATACCGAAAACAATGGAAATATAACTGAACAGCTTAAATCCTGACTGATGAGAGGAATAACTGAAGATTTAATGCAGTACATGTTCGGAAGAACAGGTGATGCCTATAAAAATTTCAGGACAGTTGAAGGTAACCATTTGTAAACTGTTGTTATTGCCAGCATTTGTCTTTTGAAAATAAAATGTTAGTGTTTCATGTCAGGTGCCTAATTAGCAGGAGCAGGAATTGAACACATCTCCCAACCATACACTAGTAAACTTCAGTATCAGTTTAATGTAACCTGATTGCCAGAGACCACCTGGCACCTTGGAACCTTGTGGGTTGTTTCTCTTAGATGTTATTTAAGACTCACTCCTTAGTCATCATTTATGACTGCACTCTGCACACAGTATATGTTCGGCAGCTCCAATCTGTCCTCTAGAAGCATTGATTCTGCTTCTTTTAGGGCAAAAGTCCAGGCCCATTCATCCCCCATCAGGGCTGTGGGAAATTCCTTTCAAAATGATAGTACTCCAGTCCATTTGCTCTCCATTGGACTGAAACACTGCCCTTCAGAGTCTGCAGCCACTGCTGCAAAGGGTGCATGTGTGCTTTCACGCATGCTCAGCATGCTGACATTAAATCCATCTGTCACCTCATCCATACTGCACCATGCCATATACACATCATGCAATCCAGTGTTGATCACCATCACCCCCACCTGACAACTCCAACATCAGATCCACTAATCAACCATTGGCCATCTGAATCATAGTCAAGATTTTAACCCTGTGCAATATGCCCTCATTTGCTTCTGTTTTGATACTACTACTAATTTTCCAAAGGGATGAAACCTGTGATAGTAATTTTCCTTTGTGTGCTCCTGTCTTTATAAAACAGGACTTTCACTCCTACATTGACTGCAAACCAGAAAGTGAAGATCTTTCTGTTACAGAATAATGTTCAGTTTAGCACAGTATTAATTGAAATAGTGAAGTAGACATGATTTTTTTTCCTATGCCGTGAATTTAGTTGTGAATGTTCCATTATACAGATTCCCATACATGAGTCTGTTACACATTTATTGATTTTTAAACATCTTCTTACCAGCTTATGTACAAGTGTAAATAGAAAACTGTTTCTAAAATACAAAAAGGCAACTCGAAGCTGATAATATGAATAAATAGTCCGGAGATCTTGTTGTATGCTGAATTTAAGATGTGCAAGGGTGTTGTGTAGGGAACAGCAGAGCTAATGGAATATTATATAGATATGCTGCATTGTTAGAGGATAAGATAGATTGGTGCAGTTAAAAACCAAGCTATCTCCAAACTCTGTAGCTGATATATATATATATATATATATATATATATATATATATATATATATATGTATATATAGTATTTTTCCGTTATCGGGGCAACATGTGATGCGCCTATGTTTTAGCTATGAACACTGTTATGAATGCAGCTACTAATTAGAAAGTGTTACCGTGACTATGTAAATGACCCCTTTACCAATTTGTAAAAATTAACAGAATATTTTTTTATATCTGAAACACATTAATGTCATCTGAAGGAGTATAAGCAAATCAAGTCCTGTAAGGATAAGCTTTTATTTTGCCAAAAACATTCAGACTTTTGTGATAGGTGCTGGTATGGCTTGTCCTGCAAAATTTTGCGTTCATACAAAAAATGTGCCACTTTGCTCATTTGAAAAGGTAGCAATCTTAGTTACCTTGCATTTATTTTATTATGTGTACATATTGTCATAGCTCTTAAGTGTACCTCATTACCAATATTGACATTACTCACTTGGGGTCTTAAAAAGTACATGTTCCTCAAACTTCCACATTGAAAGACTCTATCGCACATTGGGGCAACACTTTCTCGGACTGTGATGCCTCATACTGACACTATTTTGCTCTGTCCAATTATCTGCTAAACAATGTAGCTCTCAGTTTCTTACTTCTACAGCTAAGACAGACTCGGATCCCCTTCAAAAAAGAAAAATAAATACATAAATAATAGGAATAACGTTTTCAAACCACAGATGTGTTGCATATTTCATAATGATGGCTTTTAAAACAGTATAAGATTACAGGAGTTTAATTAACATGGAGTTTCTGGAGTTAAAGTGACTAAAGCTGGGACTGGGCACTGTTTGTTGACTGTAAATCGCTACCCTGCCTTGAAAAAAAATTGGGCGAAAGAGCTTAGACTTTTTGACCTAGAAAATTGGGGCTAGTTATAATACTCACATTTCAGGATTATAGCTGTTACTACGCAGAGGGTCATTGTATCCATGATAACACTGTCCCAATGAATGGAATGGAAAGCACTCATTAAAAGTGTTGCCCCGATATATATATATATATATATATATATATATATATATATATATATATATATATATATATATATATATATATATAAATTCTATGGTTGCATTTCAGTGGAGAAATTAAAAAAAAAAACAGCTGTGCATTGCTATATTGTTCCATTCAGGTCAGAATGGTTCTGATAAAATGAAACAAAACAAAATCAAAGTAAAGCTGCACAACAGATAATGCCTCTTCACATTGGAAGCGAGTCCCATATTTTTTATAGATATGTGACTTGGTTATGTTTCTGATACCTATAATTTCATTTCACTTCTATTTTTGCCATAATCTCAATTATTATTTGAATCAAACTAACGAGTCTAATTCTGGATTAATGTTTTTTTTATATAAAAACAGTAAAAACATTTTTTTGGCACTGCAATGCTGGTGTTACTGTAGTTTAAGTCAGAAATGGTATTGTGAGCTTTACCAGCTCATGTTTGGTATTGTGAGCTTTACCAGCTCATGTTTGATGATAATAATCATAAACAAGCAGACTAGAAGATAACTGCTTGCATTCTTTTTCACAGCTTTAGGGCAACAGTTCTGTCTTGACTTCTGTGAATAGAATTATAGCAGTGGTATTGTTCTTAACCTTTAATGTGTAAAATTACATATACATGTACGTGCACACACACACACACACACACACACACACACACACACACACACACACACACACACACACACACACACACACACACACACACACACACACACACACACACACACACACGCACACACGCACACACGCACACACGCACGCACACACACACACACACACACACACACATGTAGAATAACACCCACAGAAATACAAACAGGCATATAGACAGATATCCTTAGATGTGTCATGTTAAAAAAAAGGCATTGCAGCTCTCCCTTCCCACCACCTTTACTGGGTCAGATTTTGCACAGTAAATCACAGAGAATTAAAGTCAGTCAATAATGTTAGACATGAAGAGTTTATTTATCTGTGCTAATGAACTGCCTGCTGTAGTCAGCACTCTCTTTCTCTCAGTCACTGTCACTCTAACACTGACACACACACAAGTGCACAGACATTGAGACAAACAACACATGGATGCATGCACACACATACGCACACACACAAATGCTTCTTTCTTCTCTTTTTTTTAATTTACTTTTCTCTTACTTTTACTCTCACTAAACAGCAAAATTCTGTTTAGCTGCTCTAAGAAAATGGGATCTGTTAGCTATTTTACTGCCTAAGCTTTATGGCAGCTTGCTTTAACTACGGTGGTGGTGCTGCAGTAGCGTTGTCGCCTCACAGTAAGACGTTGTCCTGTTCGATTCTCAGCTAAAGCATCTTCTGTGTGGAGACACGCATGAATGGGTGTACCTTCGTTGAAGGTTGTGTGTCAGGGCTGGCAACTCGGCACGTAAAAATCTACTGCCAATCATTAGCAGACCGGAGTTCCACTGTGGCAACCCCTAACCGGGAAAAGCCGAAAGACACAACAACTCTGTTGCCATGAGTGGGTTTGACTTATACATTAGCACTCTGCTGGAGGATGCTCATTCTCCAGTCACGGTGACAATGTACAGGTTTTATGGCTGACCTAAGTATGCACAATTAAACTGTACATCAGACTGAGTCAGAGATGAGCACAGTATGAGAGTACCTATGCTGGGGCCATTGTCTCAGAACATGTAAAAACTATTGCAGCACATGCTGAGAACACACGCAAACCACTAAACAAGGCAGAGGACCTGGAAGATGTCTAGATGAGATTTGCAACTAAGTTTAATGAAAAGTCCCACTTGCTTGGGCTCATCGAGTGCTGAGAAAAAGATATGCAATTGCTTTTGCTGAAAGGCTGCTTGCAGGTTTTTCAGGAAAATATGCATATCTAAGCTTTAGAGTTCATATAGTCAGAACCCATTTCATGAATATAGGTGGATGTATTGGTTGGTGAATTACCTTAGAAGAAACAGGGGACTGCTAACATGGTGGGAAGTAAAAATGGAGAGCTTCTGCCTTCTGTTATATTAAAAAGTCAGGAGTCTTGGGAGAGCATTTGACAGCAGCTAAAGCAGGCTGAGGATACATGAGGAAGCCATGTTACAGCAAGAAGACAGAAAGTGAACCTTTCCCCTGCAAAGTGGAAACTGAAATTTACCCCGGGGATCATGTCAGTTGCCCTGCTAGACAGAGGTCCAGGGAAATAAATATTGTGGAAAGAAATAGCCAGGGAATTGTTATGGCTAGAATTATACAGGCAATAGGGGCGGTAGCCTAGTACCAACCTATGAACCTATGAACCTATGAAATGTTTTATGAGTTTAAGTGAAGGAGGTGCATCCCAAGAATACACTTTCTATACATAGTGTGATGGCACTTATGGAAATATAATGGATAAGAAGGAGTGCTAAGTTTCTCTCAGAGAAAATTTCTAATGGAAAAAAATAATAAATTGTGGTAAGAAAGAAACCATCTAGATCTAGTCTTAAGCAGAGCATGAGGGATCTGGCAGAAATGAGAAGATGACAGTTCTGTTCAAAATGTTTTTGCATCAAAAATAAAAGTTGCTTGTAATATATGACAACAATAATTAGCTTACACATATTCATACATCAAAACTGCATCAGATTCAAGCTTGTAGACAAACCAGAACAAAATTCTACAACACCTAGAAGGTGTTGGAAAAGGGAGACATCTGTGTTAACAAATGAAAGAATTAAGGGGAAAAAAGGGCCCAAAGTTATTTGATGAGATGGATTAATCATAATGCTCAGTCAAGTTCCAAAAGTGATGACACATCTAAGGCTCAGGGTGTTTCCACACTTGAAAAAGAGAAGAAGGCAGATAAACAAATGAACAGAAAGTACCCAAAGAGGGAATGAGAAGAAGAAATGCAAAGAAACACCAGATTGTTTTTCTTTTTTTTTTTTTGCTCCATCTTTTGCATGTTCCCCAGAATGGAAACACAGAAAATAGAGAGATAAGGAAAGGGCAAAGAACAGTAGGAACGTTTGTTTACGTAGAGAGAGGTTAAAGAATGCAAGAATGTATACAGAGGTCTGAAGGATGAAGTTATGTAAAATAAACGTGTTATGGAAAAGAGGTAATTTCTTCCAAAATGTACTATGAACACTAATATTATGGCCAAACAAAGGGTGGACAAAGGCTGAAGGGTCAATTAGGTAAGTAATTTCATATTTAAAATAAAATAATATTGCTCAAAGGTTGATGTACTAACTAAGAATGGCATATATACAAATGTTTATTTTCATGCTAGATTATATGTTTTTCCTTTTTGAAAAAAAATAAAAAAGTACTGCACAATCATACGGTGCATGTTCTTATTTTGTGGGATAACAGTGAATCTGATGCAGTGTTAAGGTATGAATACATGGAAGGTAAGAGACTAAGAATGCATTTTAGGCTAGAACTGGGGATACATAGATTAGGAAATGCTAACACAAGAGCACTGCTGTGAAGTCCTGAATGAAGCAGCAGTTTATCATAGAAAAAACACACTCACTCACTCACTCACTCACTCACTCACTCACTCACTCACTCACTCACTCACTCACTCACTCACTCACTCACTCACTCCCCACTCACTAGCTCTCACACAATGTGCACTCCAATAGACAGATTGGAGGAATGCCAGTTTACTTATGTCATGTCTTTGTGATGGGTGTGTGTCAGATGATCAAGTTTTCAGAATCTTGAAATTCATATGCTTGAGACCATATGATCAAATTTCCAAAAACTTGAACATCAAAACAAAAAAAACAAAAAAAAAATACTTTTTTGAAGTTTGCCCTGCAAATTACATATGCTAACTCTTGAGAACCCACTACAGTGAGGGAAAGGGTAAATTTCCCAGACCACACTGTACTGTGATCTCCATTCAAAAACTCTGGGTTTTCAAAAACTCAATCACATGGTCTCAACCATATGAATTTCGGGTATTAAAAACACGATCAATTGACAGAGACCCCTTTGTGATATGAAAGATTACAGGCCACTGATTAAACAAACATGTGGAGAGAAGGAGTATACACAGATTAAACAAAGAAGGCAAATGTGGAGAGAAGGAGTATACACAGATTAATCAAAGAAGGCAAATATGTGGATTGAAGGAGTATACACAAATTAAACAAAAAAGGCAAACATGTGGAGAGAAGGAGTATACACAGATTAAACAAAGAAGGCAAACATGTGGAGAGAAGGAGTATACACAGATAAAACAAAGAAAGCAAACATGTGGAAAGAAGGAGTATACACAGATTAAACAAAGAAGGCAAATGTGAAGAGAAGGAGTATACACAGATTAAACAAAGAAGGCAAACATGTGGAGAGAAGGAGCATACACATATTAAACAAAGAAGGCAAACGTGGAGAGAAGGAGTATACATAGATTAAACAAAGAAGGCAAACATGTGGAGAGAAGGAGTATACATAGATTAAACAAAGAAGGCAAACATGTGGAGAGAAGGAGTATACACAGATTAAACAAAGAAGGCAAACATGTGGAGAGAAGGAGTATACATAGATTAAACAAAGAAGGCAAGCATGTGGAGAGAAGGAGTATACACAGATTAAACAAAGAAGGCAAACATGTGGAGAGAAGGAGTATACACAGATTAAACAAAGAAGGCAAACGTGGAGAGAAGGAGTTTACACAGATTAAACAAAGAAGGCAAACATGTGGAGAGAATGAGTATACACAGATTAAACAAAGAAGGCAAACGTGGAGAGAAGGAGTATACATGGATTAAACAAAGAAGGCAAACATGTGGAGAGAAGGAGTATACATAGATTAAACAAAGAAGGCAAACATGTGGAGAGAAGGAGTATACACAGATTAAACAAAGAAGACAAATATGTGGAGAGAAGGAGTATACACAGATTAAACAAAGAAGGCAAACGTGGAGACAAGGAGTATACACAGATTAAACAAAGAAGGCAAACATGTGGAGAGAAGGAGTATACACAGATTAAACAAAGAAGGCAAACATGTGGAGAGAAGGAGTATACACAGATTAAACAAAGAAGGCAAACATGTGGAGAGAAGGAGTATACACAGATTAAACAAAGAAGGCAAACGTGGAGAGAAGGAGTTTACACAGATTAAACAAAGAAGACAAACATGTGGAGAGA
>NW_025049019.1:5000-15000 GCF_019279795.1 Protopterus annectens | reverse complement strand
GAGAAGGAGTATACACAGATTAAACAAAGAAGGCAAACATGCGGAGAGAAGGAGTATACACAGATTAAACAAAGAAGGCAAACATGTGGAGAGAAGGAGTATACACAGATTAAACAAAGAAGGCAAACGTGGAGAGAAGGAGTATACACAGATTAAACAAAGAAGGCAAACGTGGAGAGAAGGAGTATACACAGATTAAACAAAGAAGGCAAACGTGGAGAGAAGGAGTATACACAGATTAAACAAAGAAGGCAAACATGTGGAGAGAAGGAGTATACACAGATTAAATAAAGAAGGCAAACATGTGGAGAGAAGGAATATACACAGATTAAACAAAGAAGGCAAACATGTGGAGAAAAGGAGTATACACAGATTAAACAAAGAAGGCAAACATGTGGAGAGAAGGAGTATACACAGATTAAACAAAGAAGGCAAACATGTGGAGAGAAGGAGTATACACAGATTAAACAAAGAAGGCAAACATGTGGAGAGAAGGAGTATACACATTAAACAAAGAAGGCAAACTTGGAGAGAAGGAGTATACACATTAAACAAAGAAGGCAAACGTGGAGAGAAGGAGTATACACATTAAACAAAGAAGGCAAACATGTGAAGAGAAGGAGTATACACATTAAACAAAGAAGGCAAACATGTGGAGAGAAGGAGTATACACAGATTAAACAAAGAAGGCAAACATGCGGAGAGAAGGAGTATACACAGATTAAACAAAGAAGGCAAACATGTGGAGAGAAGGAGTATACACAGATTAAACAAAGAAGGCAAACATGTGGAGAGAAGGAGTATACACAGATTAAACAAAGAAGGCAAACGTGGAGAGGAGTATACACAAATTAAACAAAGAAGGCAAACGTGGAGAGAAGGAGTATACACAGATTAAACAAAGAAGGCAAACATGTGGAGAGAAGGAGTATACACAGATTAAACAAAGAAGGCAAACGTATGGAGAGAAGGACTATACACAGATTAAACAAAGAAGGCAAACATGTGGAGAGAAGGAGTATACACAGATTAAACAAAGAAGGCAAACGTGGAGAGAAGGAGTATACACAGATTAAACAAAGAAGGCAAACGTGGAGAGAAGGAGTTTACACAGATTAAACAAAGAAGGCTCTTCAGCTTAGCACTGAATATGAGAAGCAAATAATAGAAGAAAGCAATGGTAACTACCATGCTACTGGACCACTTCATTACTTTTTACCAAAGTCTTTATATTTTTGTCCCCTAAGGCTATCAAATCCCTTCTTGAAATGCTCTAAATCCATGTTGTTTCTGATTTCTTCATTTAATTTGTTCCATAAAATGGTATCCCTTTCGCTGAGAATATTCTACTTATTTATGTATTTTTGTATTTATGTATTTTTCTATTTATGTTTGCTTTACCTGCATGTACCCTTACTTTGCTCTGTCTTGACTGCATCTTATAGCTGTTTAGATTCAAGCACATGAAAAGTTAGTTCTCTGTGAAAGACCTAAGTTATCATAAAACTGTTTGTCAGACTTCTGTTTGATAATGAATAAACTCTTTTATTTCATTATTTTCATTTATGCTTTTTTATAATTCCTTCAATCATGCTCAGTCAGTCTAGACATTTTCTCCTTTATGTCCTCACTGTTATGCCTCAGTTCCTTAGAATGAGCTATCTAGATGGAGCACCTGCAGCTGAAATGATTGCTGAGTTAAACTAGTATATACCATTACATTGTGTAAATATTACAAGGTTTATCATATGCCTAGAATTATTAGATGACTCTTCACAGATGATATGTCTATTTATTTAGAAATACAGTCTTTTATCTGTCAAAATCCATAACATTCCCTCTTTAATTATCATTTTACATTAAAAAAGGGTGACTTTAACTTTTACCATTCATTATTAACTATTCAGGTTTTCTATAATTTCAATCTAACCATTACTTTTTGGTACATTCATACATTTCATCTATAAAAATTAAGAAATTCTAAGATATAATTGCAATGCCAGTTATCAATGCCACTCAATGTCATCTATGCATTTCTTTTTTGTTGCTTGCTTTGGCTCCCTTGATCTGACCATTAACTACCCCCAGCTATCCTCCTTATCCATAGATCTACCACATGTCAGCCTCCCCCAGTCTATACCTGATGCATGCCCTGGGCCAGTAAGGTGATTGAAGATCCTGGAACACACACACACACACACACACACACACACACACACACACACACACACACACACACACACACACACACACACACACACACACACACACACACACACACACACACACACACACACACACACACACACACACACAGAGTACATCTGCTTTGGTGAGATATGCCGTGGGTCTCAGCAATGAACCAGACCATCCTTTAACAGCAGAGCATCACACCCACCACTGGAAGAACTTTTTGAATGTTTACCCAGTTTCCACCAGGGAAAATGAACCATGCATGCCCCAACTATGCACACCTCACGCAACCTCCCTGTAATGGGCATTGCCTTCCTCCCCTGCCATTGCTCAAAGAACCAGAGCTGCTAACTAAATTTGGGTCTTCCAACTTTTTCCTTTTATGCTGTAGAGCTGCCTTAATGTCTTCTATGCAGTTATGCAAATTGCTTTTGCCAATGTTGTGCATGTACAGAGAAAAATAAAGGTCAATAGGGTGGCCTAATGGTTAAGGTGATTGCCTTGCAAACACAAGGTACAGGGTTTGAGTCTCACAAGGGATAATTGGCTAGGCTTAAAATGGCTCACAAGGGCAGTTAGCTTCATTTTAAGTAGAGTTGCTGCTACTGAGATTTGTCTGCATACATCAACTGGACATAAGCTGATTTAAGTATATTTCCTTCATTTTATTGTGGTTGTTATAACTTGGGGACTGATTTCTCAGATCTAGCTCTGTTGAAACTGTCTTGTGTGTGTGTCTGAAGCTCTGCACTAGTTGTTAAACTGCACTGAAATTCCTTTAAGTGTTAATTAGCTTGGGGGGTTTTCTGATAACTTTAAAACCTGTGTTGGTTACATCTCTGGTAATCATTTTAAGTAGAGTTGCTGCTACTGAGATTTGTCTGCATACATCAACTGGACATAAGCTGATTTAAGTATATTTCCTTCATTTTATTGTGGTTGTTATAACTTGGGGACTGATTTCTCAGATCTAGCTCTGTTGAAACTGTCTTACTCACCCCCCCCCCCTGTTCTTGGATGTAGTTTAAATTTGGTGGCTTTTGCAGTGCCCGCCCCACTGTAGATTTGATCTAGGACACTCCCCCAGTCCCTTCTCTTTACCGCATTCTCTAATAAACCCTTTCTGCACTTGCTTTTAGTCCTTTTAATTTAATTACATTTTTTTCATACTGTGTGTGGACTAATATTGCTGCATACTCAAGTGTGCCAGCTTGCACTGCATGTGAATTGTTTTTATAGCATTTACTGTCTGTTTTTTTCCTTGTCGCTGTAAAAAAAAAAAAAAAAAAAAAAAATTCTCTTGTTTTCCTGCCTTACTGAACTAGAGTAGTCCAGTTTCAGAGTTGCTGATCCCTGGGCTTTGTTTTTAGTTCCTGTTACTGATCCATTGCCTTATTAGGAAGGAGGGAAGTTTCTTTGCTTACCAGTGGGAGTGGGAAGCACTGAGCGGCCTTTTTGTCCGATTTGGTGAAGTTTCAGCCAGAAACTAGTAGTCCATTGGTCGTTTTGGGCCAGTTCCTAGCTCCTTTCAGCCCCCTGCTATAAAACACGCTAAACACGCGTTTTCCAGCTTGTACCAACTCAGCACAGATCCTCGTGGTGGCCTGCAGAGTGATCCAAGCAGCAGAGAGCTAAAAGAGTGACTTTCTACCAGATATAAGTATTTTTGTGGCTTTCCTACTGTTATTAAGCTAGCGACTGCATTTCGCCTGTTTTACTGCTACTTTAAGTGATTTCTGCATTTTACACTGTTTATTGCACTTTAAGTTACTAATTGTTGCAAATTGTTTCTGTAGGCTACACACTAAAGTGCTAGCCGATTTACAGCATTTATAGCATTTACTGTCTGTTTTTTCCTTGTCTCTGTAATAAAACAAAAAATCTCTTGTTTTCCGCCTTACTGAACTAGAGTAGTCCAGTTTCAGAGTTGCTGATCCCTGGGCTTTGTTTTTAGTTCCTGTCACTGATCCATTGCCTTATTAGGGAGGAGGGAAGTTTCTTTGCTTACCAGTGGGAGTGGGAAGCACTGAGCAGCCTTTCTGTCCGATTTGGTGAAGTTTCAGCCGAAACTAGTAGTCCATTGGTCATTTTGGGCCAATTCTAGCTCCTTTCAGCCCCTGCTATAAAACACGCTAAACACGTTTTTCCAGCTTGTACCAACTCAGCACAGATCCTCGTGGTGGCCTGCAGAGTGATCCAAGCAGCAGAGAGCTAAAAGAGTGACTTTCTACCAGATATAAGTATTTTGTGGCTTTCCCACTGTTATTAAGCTAGCGACTGCATTTCGCCTGTTTTACTGCTACTTTAAGTGATTTCTGCATTTTACACTGTTTATTGCACTTTAAGTTACTAATTGTTGCAAATTGTTTCTGTAGGCTACACACTAAAGTGCGCTAGCCGATTTACAGCATTTATAGCATTTACTGTCTGTTTTTTTTCCTTGTCTCTGTAATAAAACAAAAAAATCTCTTGTTTTCCCGCCTTACTGAACTAGAGTAGTCCAGTTTCAGAGTTGCTGATCCCTGGGCTTTGTTTTTAGTTCCTGTCACTGATCCATTGCCTTATTAGGGAGGAGGGAAGTTTCTTTGCTTACCAGTGGGAGTGGGAAGCACTGAGCAGCCTTTCTGTCCGATTTGGTGAAGTTTCAGCCGGAAACTAGTAGTCCATTGGTCATTTTGGGCCAATTCCTAGCTCCTTTCAGCCCTCTGCTATAAAACACGCTAAACACGCGTTTTTCCAGCTTGTACCAACTCAGCACAGATCCTCGTGGTGGCCTGCAGAGTGATCCAAGCAGCAGAGAGCTAAAAGAGTGACTTTCTACCAGATATAAGTATTTTGTGGCTTTCCCACTGTTATTAAGCTAGCGACTGCATTTCGCCTGTTTTACTGCTACTTTAAGTGATTTCTGCATTTTACACTGTTATTGCACTTTAAGTTACTAATTGTTGCAAATTGTTTCTGTAGGCTACACACTAAAGTGCTAGCCGATTTACAGCATTTATAGCATTTACTGTCTGTTTTTTTTCCTTGTCTCTGTAATAAAACAAAAAATCTCTTGTTTTCCGCCTTACTGAACTAGAGTAGTCCAGTTTCAGAGTTGCTGATCCCTGGGCTTTGTTTTTAGTTCCTGTTACTGATCCATTGCCTTATTAGGGAGGAGGGAAGTTTCTTTGCTTACCAGTGGGAGTGGGAAGCACTGAGCAGCCTTTCTGTCCGATTTGGTGAAGTTTCAGCCAGAAACTAGTAGTCCATTGGTCGCTTTGCGCCAATTGCTAGCTCCTTTCAGCCCCTGCTATAAAACACGCTAAACACGCGTTTTTCCAGCTTGTACCAACTCAGCACAGATCCTCGTGGTGGCCTGCAGAGTGATCCAAGCAGCAGAGAGCTAAAAGAGTGACTTTCTACCAGATATAAGTATTTTTGTGGCTTTCCCACTGTTATTTAAGCTAGCGACTGCATTTCGCCTGTTTTACTGCTACTTTAAGTGATTTCTGCATTTTACACTGTTTATTGCACTTTAAGTTACTAATTGTTGCAAATTGTTTCTGTAGGCTACACACTAAAGTGCGCTAGCCGATTTACAGCATTTATAGCATTTACTGTCTGTTTTTTCCTTGTCTCTGTAATAAAACAAAAAAAATCTCTTGTTTTCCTGCCTTACTGAACTAGAGTAGTCCAGTTTCAGAGTTGCTGATCCCTGGGCTTTGTTTTTAGTTCCTGTTACTGATTCATTGCCTTATTAGGGAGGAGGGAAGTTTCTTTGCTTACCAGTGGGAGTGGGAAGCACTGAGCAGCCTTTCTGTCCGATTTGGTGAAGTTTCAGCCAGAAACTAGTAGTCCATTGGTTGTTTTGGGCCAATTCCTAGCTCCTTTCAGCCCCTGCTATAAAACACGCTAAACACGTGTTTTCCAGCTTGTACCAACTCAGCACAGATCCTCGTGGTGGCCTGCAGAGTGATCCAAGCAGCAGAGAGCTAAAAGAGTGACTTTCTACCAGATATAAGTATTTTTGTGGCTTTCCCACTGTTATTTAAGCTAGCAACTGCATTTCGCCTGTTTTATTGCTACTTTAAGTGATTTCTGCATTTTACACTGTTTATTGCACTTTAAGTTACTAATTGTTGCAAATTGTTTCTGTAGGCTACACACTAAAGTGCGCTAGCCGATTTACAGCAATTACTGTCTGTTTTTTCCTTGTCTCTGTAATAAAACAAAAAATCTCTTGTTTTCCGCCTTACTGAACTAGAGTAGTCCAGTTTCAGAGTTGCTGATCCCTGGGCTTTGTTTTTAGTTCCTGTTACTGATCCATTGCCTTATTAGGAAGGAGGGAAGTTTCTTTGCTTACCAGTGGGAGTGGGAAGCACTGAGCGCCTTTTGTCTGATTTGGTGAAGTTTCAGCCAGAAACTAGTAGTCCATTGGTCGCTTTTGGGCCAATTCCTAGCTCCCTTCAGCCCCTGTTATAAAACACGCTTAAACGCTGTAGCGATGAAGCTGAGTTACCACTGTTGCACACAAGAGCAGCGGTTAAACAAGGTTAAACTATTTGGGCCATCTAAATTCCACTCTTCCAATTTTCCCTTAAAACTACCTTCCTCGAGCTGTACTGCTGATCTAACCAGCATATCCTATAACTGAAAAGTTCATCTCTACTTGATGCCCAAGTAGACTATTCTCTATCTGTAAAGCCTAGCACTTACTCCTACAGTACTTGCACCTTGATAAAGCACTCTTATTATAGATAGTACCCCACCAGCCTAAAACCCACTTCCCGAGTCCTTTGAAAGTCTCTTTATCTACTACTTCTAGTATGTCGAGGATCAGTTGCTAGTGTCCTCTCCAGCTCAACTGGTGAACCTGGGAATATTGAGGCAATGTTACAACTGCCTCATGTACACAGACAATCCTCTCCTTCTCCCACAAAACACAAATACATGCGAGATGCAACTATACGGCCAAACTGGAGGCTGAGCTCTTTCAACATAGGACTGGCAAGACCAGACAGGAGGAGAAGGTAACCACACACAATACATACCCAGTCACACATGGTACCATCACAACTTCAAATCATACACATACTCACACAAAGACATACTCGGAGGCTCTGATCAAAATTTACCAAAACAGCAGAGGCCACCAAAGCAGACACCCAAACAACTACCACCTCACGACCCAACACATGCAACACATAGACCACACAGTCAGAGTGTCAAACAGTCACAGCCCTTAAGGCCAAACAAAATGCCAGACACACTTGTCATTGGTGATTCCATAGTCAGACACACTGACGTCCCGCCACCAGACTGAGTAAAGAGAAGGTCACAGTAAGCTGCCTGTCAGGCGCTAGAATCCGCCACATAACGCAAGCACTCAGGTCTCTCAACAGCAGGTACAAGTACGACTCAGTCATTGTCCACGCTGGTGTCAACGACCTGAGACGCACCTCCTTGGACTACATGAAAAGGGACATCGAGGAGCTCTCTGATTATGTAGCCCAGGCAGGTATGACCCTGACCTTGAGCAGTATCCTACCTTCACCTAGAATGATGCCACAATACAGTGATAAGATGATCAGCTTTAATAATTGGCTTAAATTCTGGTGTCATTCAAAGGGGATCCAATGTCTGTCTGCCTGGGATGACATGCTGGACAAGCCACGCTGCTTCTCTAAGGGACGGCTTGCACCTGTCACCCCTGGGCTTCCGGATATTGGCAAAGGCTCTTGCCACCCCATAGTGCCTTTTTAGGCAAGGCTCAAATTCTAAACCTACCACCCTAGAACACCAAAAGGAAAAAACTAAGGGTAATGCTGCTCAATGCCAGAAGTCTCAATCTCAAGATGCACGCACTCGAGGCCCTTCTCAATATGGAGAACATCGATGTCTGTGCTGTGACAGAAACCTGGTTCAAGGCTCCTGAGAGCACCCCAGCACTAACAGGTTTCACCTCATATCATGCCTCCGCCCCAAAATCCGGACAACACCAAGAAAGGAGGGGGTGTCCATATTCATAAAGGACACCCACACCTCAAGGTTGGTGGCAACGCATGATGCATCGGAGACCATCCAGGTGCAATTAACCATAGGCAAGACTGCTCTGCAATTTGTAGCATGTTACAGGCCACCCTCTCAAACTCAGGAACCTCACATGGCCTTCCTGAAAACATTGAGGGGATAAATGTATCTCCAAACACCATCATACTAGGTGACTTTAACTACCCTAATATAGACTGGGAACACTACTCAAGCCCTAACACTCTAACCCAAAGATTCCTGGAGTTCATAAACTCAAATGCCATGGAACAACTAGTCACCATCCCCACAAGAGGAGAAAACATACTTGATCTCATCATCACGAACATGGGATCAAAATGTTCAACACCGAAGTATACCCTCACTGGTGAGATCAGATCATAAACTAATCTCGCTGGAGGTCCTCATCCCGCCCCACCTGAAACAAAAAGACCACAGTGAAAACTTCTCAAAAGCCGATTTCACACTTCTAAAAACTAGTGTGGTCTCCTTTAAGGCCCCTGAGCCAGTGGTAAACATTACTCAAACTGCTGAATCACTTACAAATGCCTTCTACCAGCACCTACAGGACTGCATGGATCAGGCAATCCCAAACAAAACTAAGACTCTCTGTACCAAAGGCAAGCGCCCAGTCTGGTGGACCCCAGCCATAAACAAGCTCTACAACAAAAGGAGGAAGCTACTACAAGATAGAGCAAAATCCTTGAAAGGTAAGACACCTTTGATCATTATAAGTAAAAACTAAGAGCTCTCATAAAATCATCCAAGGCAAATTTTGAGAGAAAAATCGCCAAGGACTCTAAAGAGAATCATAAGGCCTTCTTTAGCTATGTTAGAAACCTAGGAGGAAACTCCCAGATATGCTCAGAATTAGTTCAAAATGATGTGAAAATTACTGAACCTACACACATTGCCAACATACTGGCTGACAGGTTCAGTGCAAACTTCTCCCTCCCCCAAAAGGAGAGATATCTATTCCAGAGGATTGTAGCCCCCAAACATCTCCAACGCCCAGGTGAGAACTGCCCTCACTAAGGCAAAACACAGCATCCATGGGACCGGATGGTGTCCCCGGCTGTGTGCTTCATGAACTCAATGAGGAATTAAACCCACAGTTAGGGACAGCTGTTTAATCTTAGCCTCACCTCAGGATACGCACTCCAAGGAGTGGCGACGGCGACTGTGGTCCCACTTCATAAGGGCGGTGCCTCCACAGACCCTGGAAATTACCGCCCCATTAGCTTGACAAGCCTTATCTGCAAAGCCATGGAGAGGATCATAATGGAACTCATAAATAAAGACATAGGGAACTTGCAGACTTTGGATCCAACTCAGTTTGGCTTTGTCAAAGGCAGATCCTGCCTCTTAAACTTGGTTGACTTTTTCGAGACAGTCACCAAGGCCATTGATGAGGGAAAGGCAGTCCATACAGCCTACCTCGACCTGGCAAAGGCCTTCGACACAATACCCCACTCAGGTATCATCGAAAAACTCATCAGCTTGAATGTAAACCCATACATCACAAGATGGGTTGCAAACTGGCTAAGTGACAGAACCCACAGGGTCAGAGTTGCTGGAGCCATGTCAGACTCAAAGCCTGTCACAAGTGGTGTCCCACAGGGCTCAGTCCTGGGTCCACTCTTGTTCGGCATCTACTTTTCTGAAGTACAAGCAAACACAGGAGGGTTATGGTTGACAAAGTTTGCAGATGACTGCAAACTGGGCCATAGTCGAAAACACATCTGACACAGATATCCTCCAGAAGGGCCTCACAGAA